>NW_028319665.1:600000-762500 GCF_062004578.1 Staurois parvus | reverse complement strand
ATTTGATCACCTGTGCGCTTTTTATTTTTCACGCTATAAACAAAAAAAGGCCAAATATTTTGAAGAAAAACAATATTTTTTACTTTCAGCTATAAAAAATATATAGTAAACTCAAAGTTGGTTATAAATTTTGGCCAAAATGTATTCTGCTCCATGTTTTTGGTAAAAAAAATCCCAATAAGTGTATATTGATTGCTTTGTGTGAAGTTATAGCGTCTACAAACTATGGGATAGATACTGCAATTTACGCCATTTTTTTGCTATACAGCGCTGTGCTAGTTTAATGGACAATTGCGCGGTCATGCAATACGGTACATACATGAAATTTACATCCTTTTTTTCCCACAAATTGAGCTTTCTTTTGATCGTATTTGATCGCCTGTGCGGTTTTTATTTTTTGCGCTATAAAAAAAAAATGGCTGACAATTTTGAGGAAAAAAAACAATATTTTGGACTTTTTGCTATAAAACATGTCCAGTAAAAAAAAAATTTAAAAATCAAATTTAGTCATAAATTTCTGCCAAAACACATTCTGCGACATGTCTTTGCTAAAAAAAAAACCCAATACGTGTAAATTAATTGGTTTACGTGAAAGTTATAGCGTTTACAAATGGCGGGAAAGATACTGGGATTTTTAGTTTTTTTTATACTAATAATGGCGGCGATCAGTGACTTATGGCGGCGATCAGTGACTTATGGCGGGACTGCGGCGGACATTCTGACATTGGGGGGTACTGACTTGGGGTCACTGACATCCCCAGTGACACCAATATAGTGATCAGTGCAAAAAAAAAAAACACTGACACTGTACTAATGGCACTGGGGAGGAAGGGGTTAACTTTATTATTCAGGGAAAGGGCTAACTGTGTAAGGGGGAGTGTTTTATTAGGGGGCGGGGGTGTGTGCTGCAGGGAACACCGTTGATCGGGAGAAACTCTTCTGTCCCAATCAGCTTGTCCTGGAGCTGTCAGGGAACTGACAGAAAGCACAGCTACTGCAGCTGTGCTCTCTATCAGTGATTGCCGCCGATCGCCGGGACATAGCCGGTAACGACCGGCTGTGACCCGGCGACTGACATCTGCGGCCGTGATCGGCGGGACAGGTAGGGCGGTGGCGCACCTCGCGCGCGCCCCCTACCTGCTTTAAAAACACACGTTTTAAAACGTGGTTTTGCCCAGCCGTGCCGCCCTGCCAACGTATTTCTACAGTGGCTGGGCGGCATGTGGTTAACAACTCATTTATGTACCCCCCCTAAGGGTACTTGTGTTGGAATCATTATACATTTCAGAAAGTCCACTTCTGAAAACGTTAGCAACATGCTAATCAATATTGTGATGTGATCCCGGATATCATCCATCATCCACCAATATTGCATGTGTGGACCGCGATGGTCGTCCTCAGTGGAATGAGACGGTTCCGTGTATAAGTGAGTGAACCAGCCGACCTCTAACCTACAGTCCATGATAAGGACTAGAGAAGGGGGCTGTGGAATGGGAGTGACTGGAAGAGTCAATGAGGAGAGAACGCTCATACAATTATTGGATAGTGATTCAGAGGTTCACATTCAGTCGGTTATCTGTTGTGTCAAATAGAATTATCATTTGAAGAGCAAAAGTTTTCCTTCCCTGAAAATTTTTTTTTAAGTTTCCTTTAAGATTTCCATACGTTTACCCTTTTTAAAGCTACTTATATGAATAGAAAACGTCCCCAAAAATTTGAGAAGTCTTGGCAGCTGGATTTACAAATCTACCACCAATGCCTTATAGCTCCCAGAAATGCAAATTAATGTGACTATTCTGTGATACTGAATGTTATTGTAAAGGACCGCCTGACAGCACCTCTATCAGTCCCCTGGTAGAGCTTCCCCAGAGTGCGGAGTCTAAGCACCGGAGCACTTGTTCACCAGGGCCCCTGATGGTGGGGATGGACTTGGAGCGCTCCGGTACCAGGTCGCAACTACCAGGTATTCCCAACAGGGGTAGAGGAGTCTGACAGGGGCTCCAGAGAGCTAGGAGTCTGATGTAAGGGAGCCTAGTGATCCCTGCGGGGTGGATGGATGGATGAGCTAAATCAGAGTCATGCAGGCCGGGACGGTAACTAGAGGATCGGTAAGGTACAAAACGGCAGGCAAAGGATAGTCGGGTCACACGCAGGGTCAATACCAGGAGGTCAGATCTAAACGGGAACATCTGGGAGCAGAGTCAGGCAAGCCAAGGGGTCAGGACGGGAGAAGGCAACAAGGTCAAAACAATCCAGATCAGAAGTACTCACACACAGGTAACAGGATACAAAGACCATTCGGCAACAAGTGTCTGTGCAGGGCTAGTTTAAATAGCCCGCCCTGCACCTGACAGGCGTAGCCTGGGTCCCAGTGCCTGCCTAGTACTGTCCAGACGACGGGTGCGCCTGGGTCCTAGTGCCCTGCCACCTATACGTCTCGGCAGACACCTATGCATGTGTAGACCCATGCGTCGCGATGGTTCCTGACAGTTATGCTCTTTGCTCATTCACAAAGTACAAAGGCTTCTGTGAATGGGCAGCAGAGGGGAGGGGCAGGCATAGCTGCTCTGTGTGCTTCCTCTGGGCGTGCAGTAAACCTGGCATATAAAGTAACAGAGTTAAGTCGTGGAGGTGACACAATAGAGGTTCTCTCATAGCGTACCTGCACATTTTGCAAAGTTGCTGAATTCCTGGAATTCAGATTTGAAGGCCCAGCTGGCCAAGCTGGCCCAAACACACTACTTCCATTAATAGGCTGCTTCCACTGTTTGCTGTAATATACAGTAGGCGGTGCTGTGTTTCAGTAAATTCCAGTCTGTGTAGGGGATTTCAGGCAAGATGAATTGTGACCGGAAATGCGAGATCGCGCACACGCACGGCGAAGATTGGCACCAGACGGCCTATTTAAGGAGTGTCTCTGCTCATGTTGAGTGCTGACTGGTCTTCAGCTCCCCCGTGTCCTGCTTGTTCCTGTGTGATCCCTTTGTTGCTGACCCGGCTTGTTCCTCACCTGACTCTGATTGCTCTCCTGCTCCCGGTTCCTGACTTCGGCTTTTCCTTCTGATTCTGTACCGTGCTGCCCGACTGTTGATGACCCCGGCTATTCCCATGACACTGCTCCTGTCTCTTACCCTCACTACCTGCCTTGGGGCTCATTCACACTTGACTGTTTTACCAACGCTTGCCAAACGCCCCTATAGCGTTTGGCAAGCGTTGGTCCGGCGTTTGCGGAGCGTTTTTTAACGCTCGGCAAATGCTCCGCAAACGCCGCATGCGCGGTTTAGCGGCGGTGGGTAGGCATTTGCCGAGCGTTAAAAACGCCCCACAAACGCCTACAATGAAGTTTGAATGGTGTTACCGCTCCGCAAACGCCCCGCAACTGCGTCGCAACCGCACCGCAAATGCCGGCTGGGCACCATAGACTAGACTAGGAGGCTTCAACGCCTCCTGACGCGACCAGAGGCATCCATTTTGGCGTGACGCTAATGCTCCCGTTTGAACAGCACCATGTGCTGCAATGTGCAGAATTGTCAGAGGCGTTTGGGAAGCGGTAAACACGCTTCCCAAACGCCGCCTGCACACAACACTAGTGTGCACGTAGCCTTGATCTGGTGCATGTCTGGCAATCTACTAAACCTGCTCTGCCTGCTACTACTGTGCCAAAATCAGAGGATCATCAGCCTTCCAGGGTCATCATCTGCAAGAGCTGCAAACAACAACTACTGGCGCTCTTGTTCCCCTGGTCCCTAGACTCCCTCTGTTGCAACTCCAACGGGGCCAGGGCTAGAGACACAAGTGAGGCTGACCTCGTCATTTCAGTCTCCCATCAGGTACGTGACAGTCTGTTTTCGGAATTAAAGAGAGTTGGGATGACTGCTTCTCTGCCATTCAGGAGAAGCCTTGCCATTTTATTAATGAATACAAAGCTTTTTCTGATTGAACTCGGTGGAGAGATTGGTGGATAACTACATGGTTTCTACCTTGGCCAATCAGGAAAAGCCTTGTATTCATTGTTAAATATACAAGGGTTCTCCTGAATGGTGGATGGGAAGTCACCGTACTGCTGCTGGAACACAGTGCTCCTTGCTGTATGTAGCCAATGCTACTACAGTCCAGTCCAGTGCACACAGAACATGGAAATAGTTTGTTTGGGCCACCTTGGCTCAAAGTGAAGCCTGGAATTCTACTTTAACATGGTTGAGTCATGTCATACTTACCTGCTCTGTGTAATGGTTTAGCAGAGAGCATCTCTGGTCCTTTTCTTCCTGGGTCTCCTACCGGCGCTCCTGGGTGTAACTCGGATGCAACTTTGGATGGGTGCAACTTGGATAAGGCGTTGGGTGGGTGTGACTTGGATGAGGCGTTGGGTGGGTGTGACTTGGATAAGGCGTTGGTTGGTGTGACTTGGATGAGGCGTTGGGTGGGTGTGACTTGGATAAGGCGTTGGGTGGGTGTGACTTGGATGAGGTGTTGGGTGGGTGTGACTTGGATAAGGCGTTGGTTGGTGTGACTTGGATAAGGCGTTGGGTGGGTGTGACTTGGATGAGGTGTTGGGTGGGTGTGACTTGGATAAGGCGTTGGGTGGGTGTGACTTGGATGAGGTGTTGGGTGGGTGTGACTTGGATAAGGCGTTGGGTGGGTGTGACTTGGATGAGGCGTTGGGTGGGTGTGACTTGGATGAGGCGTTGGGTGGGTGTGACTTGGATAAGGCGTTGGTTGGTGTGACTTGGATGAGGCGTTGGTTGGTGTGACTTGGATGAGGCGTTGGGTGGGTGTGACTTGGATGAGGCGTTGGGTGGGTGTGACTTGGATAAGGCGTTGGTTGGTGTGACTTGGATGAGGCGTTGGGTGGGTGTGACTTGGATAAGGCGTTGGGTGGGTGTGACTTGGATGAGGCGTTGGGTGGGTGTGACTTGGATAAGGCGTTGGGTGGGTGTGACTTGGATGAGGCGTTGGGTGGGTGTGACTTGGATAAGGCGTTGGTTGGTGTGACTTGGATGAGGCGTTGGGTGGGTGTGACTTGGATAAGGCGTTGGTTGGTGTGACTTGGATGAAATTTGGATGCGACTTTGATATTACCTAAAGTTGCATCAAAGTCAACTTTCCAGACAGGACTTACAGTTGGCCAGCAACATGATAGGGACACTCATCTGTGAGAATGACTGAAATCATCATCAGCACGCAGGCCAAATGTATAAGCAGAAAAAGGAAGCCATGTTGGAGAGTAGACATGTGCACGCTAGAAATTTTCATTTCGTTTCGGATGCATTCGTTCATTGAAGAATTTTGTTTCGTCATATCTGTCGTGTTGAACCAATTTGTTTTCGGAATTCGTTTCCTGCCTTCGAAATTCGTTTCATACATGCGATAGGCCAGGTGGATTTGAAAAATCTAGCAGTGTTTTTGAAAGATTGCTATGTATTTGATATATTATCGAATCGGGTGGATTTGAATCGGAAGGATTCAATAGTTTTGGACGGTAGTCCAACCCACCAAGAGAAATGGCATGAGCTGATTGGACAATATCGACTGCCATCAGTGTATCCAAATTAATGAACAGAACAAAATTCTGATCCATTTGTTATCTGAATCCAGATGATCGAAATAATTTGAAAATTGAATTCGTTTCCCCATGGGCCTGAACTGCTTACATACATAATCGTGTAAAGTCATCCGAATGAAACAAATGCACAAGTCATTTCGTTCAGACTTTTTTTTCATTAATCACCTCCCGTCCGGCCCATGTATATAAACGGTCGGACGGTGGCTGTGCAGGCTCTGGTGGTCATTTATAAATGGCCTCCCCGCCCCCTGCTTGTGCACGCTCCCAGGGAGTGCGCAGCACTGCGATCCAGTGCCCACTGTGTTCTCCGGACACAGTGGAACACCGATCGTTGGACGGGACCTCTGTGCGAGATCACGATCATGTGATCACTGATTGGCCAATCAGTTATCACATGCAGAGTAGTAAGCAAGATTTCACTTCTGACATCATTGCTTACTACATGTGAAATCTGTGAATAATCACAGAGGTCACATGGTACAGGGCCATTCACAACAGCCTTGTACCATGTGACAAGTTGTGACAAATCACAGGAATGCAGCCAGAGAGGAGGAGAAATGATTGCTTTTACATCCTTTATGGATGTAAAAGCAATTTGTGCAAAAAAAAAAAAAAATCTTCATCGCCCACTACAAGTAGTAAAGCGTCACTATGGTGACACTGTACTGCTAGGGTGACAGTATGTAAAAAAAAAAAAACATAAATAATAATATAAAAAAAAAAAGATGTTTAAAAATTATACTTTTTGGTTATAAGCTAATTTGTTTTTTTTTTTACTAAAAAGATAAATAAAATTATAAATTTTGACCAAGATTTATGATGAAATATTATTTATTTGAAGAAAAACACTTTTTTTCAAAAGTTTTAGACTTTTTTATTTACATAGCAAAAAAAAAATAAAAATCCCAGCGGTGAATAAATACCACCAAAATAAAGTTTTATCTCTCTCAAAAAAATGCTGAAAAATTCATATGGGTACAGTGTTGCATGACCGCGCAATTGTCATTCAAAGTGTGATAGCGCTGAAAGCTGAAAATTGGCCTGGACAGGAAGAGGGGGGGGTGAAAGTGTCCGGACTGGAAGGGGGTGAAAGTGTCCGGACTGGAAGGGGGGAAAGTGTCCGGACTGGAAGGGGGGTGAAAGTGTCCGGACTGGAAGTGGGGGAAAGTGTCCGGACTGGAAGGGGGGGAAAGTGTCCGGACTGGAAGTGGGGTGAAAGTGTCCGGACTGGAAGGGGGGGGGAAAGTGTCCGGACTGGAAGGGGGGGAAAGTGTCCGGACAGGAAGTGGGGGAAAGTGTCCGGGCTGGAAGTGGGTGAAAGTGTCCGGGCTGGAAGGGGGTGAAAGTGTCCGGGCTGGAAGGGGGGGAAAGCATCCAGACTGGAAGGGGGGAAAGTGTCCGGACTGGAAGGGGGGGAAGCGTCCGGACAGGAAGGGGGGGAAAGTGTCCGGACTGGAAGGGGTGAAAGTGTCCAGAATAAATACCACCAAAATAAAGTTTTATCTCTCTCAAAAAAATGCTGAAAAATTCATATGGGTACAGTGTTGCATGACCGCGCAATTGTCATTCAAAGTGTGATAGCGCTGAAAGCTGAAAATTGGCCTGGACAGGAAGAGGGGGGGGTGAAAGTGTCCGGACTGGAAGGGGGTGAAAGTGTCCGGACTGGAAGGGGGGAAAGTGTCCGGACTGGAAGGGGGGTGAAAGTGTCCGGACTGGAAGTGGGGGAAAGTGTCCGGACTGGAAGGGGGGGAAAGTGTCCGGACTGGAAGTGGGGTGAAAGTGTCCGGACTGGAAGGGGGGGAAAGTGTCCGGACTGGAAGGGGGGGAAAGTGTCCGGACAGGAAGTGGGGGAAAGTGTCCGGGCTGGAAGTGGGTGAAAGTGTCCGGGCTGGAAGGGGGTGAAAGTGTCCGGGCTGGAAGGGGGGGAAAGCATCCAGACTGGAAGGGGGGAAAGTGTCCGGACTGGAAGGGGGGGAAGCGTCCGGACAGGAAGGGGGGGAAAGTGTCCGGACTGGAAGGGGTGAAAGTGTCCAGACTGGAAGGGGGGGAAAGTGTCCGGACTGGAAGGGGGGGAAAGTGTCCGGACTGGAAGGGGGGGAAAGTGTCCGGACTGGAAGGGAGGGAAAGAGTCTGGACTGGAAGGGGGGGAAAGTGTCCGGGCTGGAAGGGGGTGAAAGTGTCCGGACTCGAAGGGGGGGAAAGTGTCGGGACTGGAAGGGGGGGAAAGTGTCGGGACTGGAAGGGGGGGAAAGTGTCGGGACTGGAAGAGGGGGAAAGTGTCGGGACTGGAAGAGGGGGAAAGTGTCCGGACTGGAAGGGGGGGAAAGTGTCCGGACTGGAAGGGGGGTGAAAGTGTCCGGGCTGGAAGGGGGGGAAAGTGTCCGGACTGGAAGGGGGGTGAAAGTGTCCGGGCTGGAAGGGGATGAAAGTGTCTGGACTGGAAGGGGGGGAAAGTGTCCGGACTGGAAGGGGTGAAAGTGTCCGGACTGGAAGGGGGTGAAAGTGTCCGGACTGGAAGGGGATGAAAGTGTCTGGACTGGAAGGGGGGGAAAGCGTCCGGACTGGAAGGGGGGGAAAGCGTCCGGGCTGGAAGGGGGGTGAAAGCGTCCGGGCTGGAAGGGGGTGAAAGTGTCTGGGCTGGAAGGGGGGGAAAGCGTCCGGACTGGAAGGGGGGGAAGCGTCCGGACTGGAAGGGGGGGGGGAAGCGTCCGGACTGGAAGGGGGGGGAAGCGTCCGGACTGGAAGGGGGGGAAAGTGTCCGGACATGAAGTGGTTAACATCCTTTATCATGTCCATTAGGAGATTCTTCTGAAAAACCAATCATGTCTAGTGGAGACAGACAGCTCTTTCAAGAATGTTTTGGTTGGAAAGAGACCATCTGAAGGACTATCTCACCACATAGAGGTTGTCCTGTTCAAGAGGAACTTACGGCATGAATTCTATATGTAACTGTCATTTTTTTTTTCATTTGTCTCTCAGAACAATGTCAAAAGCCGGTCGAAAAACACATGAAGGATGATGGAAATCTCTACTATGACGTTGGTGCTGTGCTTAGCTTGCGATGTGACAAGGGATATCGTCCATCATCCACGACTATTGTGTGTGAGAACCACAATGGTACCCTGCAGTGGAATGTGACTGCCCAGTGTTTGGGTGAGTACTGAAGTCGTCTGACAACCTACAGAAGATGTAGGATGACTTCCACGAGGTCTCTACAGGGCACTAATGGACCTGGAGATTCAGAGATTACATCCGGGTCATGGGAAGGTACAAATAGTTTTATAGTATTTATACCAAATGGTATGTGTATGTAGTGCAGCATCTCCTGGCAGGCAGCAGAAGACACACATTTTATAAATGCACACTTTATTTTGAAGGGCGGCCCAGTGGCTAAATGGTTAGCACTTCCACCTGGCAGTACTTGGGTCATTGGTTCAAATCCCAACCACAGCACCACCTGCCTGGAGTTTGCATGTTCTCCCTGTGCCTGTGTGGGTTTCCTCCCACACTCCAGCTGGTAGGTGAATTGTAACCTGTCTAAATTGGTCCTAGTATGTGTATGTATGAATGTGAGTTAAGGACCTTAGATTGTACACCCCTCGAGGGTTAGGGATTGCTGTGAATGTACAGTTTGTATGTACAGCTGGAAGAAAAAGTATGTGAACCCCTTGGGATTACGTGGAGTTTTGCATGAATTGGGCATAAAATGTGCTCTGAACGTCATCTAAGTCACAACAATAGAAGAACACAGTCTGCTGAACATAAAACTACACAAACATTAGATGTTGCCATGGTTTAATTGCACATAACATGTAAATATTCACAGTGCAGGGAGGAAAAAGTATGTGAGGCCCTAGCTTAATGACTTCTCCCAGAGCTAATTGGAGCCAGGAGTGAGCCAACCTTGACTCCAATCAGTGTGATGATATTGGATGTGTTGCTGACACCTGTTTTGGGTTTACTGGTTTCAAGAAGCACTGTCTGATGTGAACCATGCCTCGCAGAAAAGAGCTCTCAGAAGACCTACCATCAAGAATTGTTGACTTGCATGAAGCTGGAAAGGGTTACAAAAATATCTCCAAAAGCCTTGATGTTCATGTGTCCACGGTAAGACAGACTGTCTACAAATGGAGAAAGTTTAGCACTGTTGCTACTCTCCCTAGGCGGGGTCGTCCTGTAAAAATGACTGCAAGAGCACAGCGCAGAATGTTGCATGAGGTAAAGAAGAATCCCAGAGTGTCAGCTAAAGACCTACAGAAATCTCTGGCACATGCTAACATTTTTGTTGACACATCTACAATAAGGAAAACATTAAACAAGAATGGAGTACATGGGAGGACACCACGGAGGAAGCCATTGCTGTCCAAAAAGAAGATTGCAGCACGTTTGAAGTTTGCAAAAGAGCACCTGGATGTTCCACAGCACTACTGGCAAAATATACTGTGGACAGATGAAACCAAGATTGAGTTGTTTGGGAAGAACACACAACACTATGTGTGGAGAAAAAAAGGCACAGCACACCAACATCAAAACCTCATCCCCACTGTGAAACATGGCGGAGGGAGCATCATGGTTTGGGGCTGCTTTGCTGCCTCAGGGCCTGGACGGATTGTTGTCATTGATAGGAAAATGAATTCCAGAGTTTATCAAGACATTTTGCAGGAAAACGTATGACCATCTGTCCGCCAACTGAAGCTCCGCAGAGGATGGGTGATGCAACAGGACAATGACCCAAAGCATACAAGTAATTCAACAAAACAATGGCTGCAACAGCACAGAATACGCCTTCTGGAGTGGCCCAGTCAGAGTCCTGACCTCAACCCCATTGAAATGCTGTGGCATGACCTTAAGAGAGCGATTCACACCAGACATCCCAAGAATATTGCTACACTGAAACAGTTTTGTGAAGAGGAGTGGTCCAAAATGACTCCAGATCGTTGTGCAGGTCTGATCTGCAACTACAGGAAACGTTTGGTTGAGGTTATTGCTGCCAAAGGAGGGTCAACCAGTTATTAAGTCCAAAGGTTCACATACTTTTTCCTCCCTGCACTGTGAATGTTTACATGTTATGTGCAATTAAACCATGGCAACATCTAATGTTTGTGTAGTATTATGTTCAGCAGACTGTGTTCTTCTATTGTTGTGACTTGGATGACGTTCAGAGCACATTTTATGCCCAATTCATGCAAAACTCCACGGAATCCCAAGGGGTTCACATACTTTTTCTTGCAACTTTAAAGCTCTGCATAAATTGACAGTGCTATAGAAGTACCTTGTAACGGAACTGGACCCCGACTGCACTAGGGTATTTCCAATAGACTCCCGCTTCCCCGTCCAAACACATATCCATGGACACCACCTGAAGTAAAAGCAGGAAATAGACTACTTTATTTTAACACAGACACAAGATATAAACATTCAAAGGAACAATCCCCCCTCCCTGCATATGGACACAGGGCAGGGCAAACCAAATCTAGCAACCAGAGACACATCAGCAGACACCCCCCACCAAGCCAATACACAAACACATACATCCCATAATAGTTTGCTGCCAAGCAAGACGCACAATAAAACAATGGGATGCAACCACGCGGCATTAAACAATGAACAACCCCCCACCCCAATATTAGGACAGATCACCCTGTACCCCTAACAGGCACAGGGTAACTTACATATAAGAGGGATATGGGGAGCTGAGACAGGGGTCTCCCCACCTCTCCAAAGTGAGCTGTGTTCCATGGGCCCCCCACCCAAAGTCACTCCCGTCACATACCTGAAATAAATAAATAATACATTTTAAAGCATTACAATAAAACACATTTCTTAAAGCCTAGGGGCAGCCAAAATAAAGAACCAAACAAATCAGCACAAGGGACATAATTTACAGCCAGTAGGATCCATCCCTTGTGCTAATACCTCTAATATTAAGTGAAATCTTCCTTCGTCCATGGCCCCCCACCCCCACCCCAGCTTCCATGATCTTCTGGTGTGACCAGTGGTGTATTTAGATTTTGTGTTGCCACCATCGCCACCACCCCCCCTTCCACTTCCCGCGGAGAGCCTTCCACTACCCCTATCCCCCCCCCCCCCGGCGATAGAGAGAAAGACACTCATCTTTAAAGCTCCAGACATCCCGAGAATGATAGTCAGGCTCTACATACACCATCATGCAGCCCTCAGCCCCTCGGATCCCATGGCGCACGTATCCCTTCTTTCAACCCTTCATCTGGAGGGAGGTGCTGCCCCCCTGAAAAATGCCACCCTAGGCAAGTGCCTTGTGGTAAATACGCCCCTGGGTGTGGCGGGGGTTAATAGAATTAAGGGTCTGTCACAGACTCTCATCAAGAGTGCCTGGCTATGCCCACATCTGCCATTCATAGGAACCACACCACAGCTTCTAGGAATGAAACCAGATCT
Organism: Staurois parvus; assembly: GCF_062004578.1. Classification (NCBI taxonomy): domain Eukaryota; kingdom Metazoa; phylum Chordata; class Amphibia; order Anura; family Ranidae; genus Staurois; species Staurois parvus. Next base: position 750,520 of record NW_028319665.1, on the reverse strand, counting down.
ATGAATAGAGAGGGGTGTGAGTGGGGTCACCCACCCATGCACACAGGGACTTTTCTCTCTCTTCCTCCCTCTGTGGTACACGTGCTCACTAATACCCGGGACCAGGCAGGGCCACGTTCATGTGGATTCAACATTGAGGCAGCACCCCAAGTTAGAAATGAGCCGTACACCCGGTGCATCCGTATCACCGCCTGAGGCCTTTGAATGAGCTGCACTGTCCCATGATACGTGCACCAATATGGAATGTGACATTTTGAAGGGGACGCTGCTGAGCACATTATTTATTCATTACAGGTACTTATACTTTACATTTTTTACAGGTCCTTGTATAGCTTCGTCAATTCACATAGAGATACAGTATATTGTACATTCACACCAGTCCCTGCACTCAGGGAGCGTACAATCTAAGGTCCCTAACTCACATTCAGACACACACATCCTAGGGCCAGTTTAGACAGGAGCCAATTCACCTACCAGAATGTCTCTGGAATGTGGGAGGAAACTGAAGTACTCAGAGGAAACCCATGCAGGCACAGGGAGAACATGCAAACTCCATGCAGGAAGTGGGATCCTATGGTTGGGATTTGAACCAATGACCTTAGTGCTGCTAGGTGGAAGTGCTAACCACTTAGCCACCATGCTGCCCGCAAACATATGTGACATTCCACCAGTCCATCCTTCCCATCACTCCTAGTGATAGCCTGTAGCTCCTGCCATAAGCTTGGTTGAACCCTCTTGCGTGCATGACACGTCTTGATTAACTCCTGTATCTATGGCTGGGTCCCTAGGACCTCTGCAATGCAGATTCGGTCCCATTTTCCTGGGGCATCAGCCACTCTGGAGGGGAACAGCGAGTCACTCCCCTTGCTATCTGAAGGACCTGCCACCCCTGCCGGTACTGTCTGGCCAACATGACACCTCCTTGTGCTGGCTACACCTAGCAACCATATGGTCTCCTCTTCACCCCGTGTGTGCATATCAGGCCCTGTTCTTTACAATACGCCATGTACCACCATGCACCCCTTATAGTAACTTCAGACCAGGCATTTGCACAGTTAACACCTTTGCTGAGAAACTCTTTAGTATTACCATCCCAAGCATAACCACAGTCTCACTCTAACTAGCTATTCTCAGGCTGCCCAGATCATACCTTCCAAGAAAGAAGAGTCCATTAGCAGCAGTCCATAGTTGGCAGGTTCATGGTTCCAGGGAGAAACACCAGCAGGGTGACCCACTAGGGTGGCCACAGGCTCCAACAGGACTACATGGCACAGCAGACCTTCCTCTGTAATCCCACGTGTGGGCTCTCAGCTCTGAGCCCTCCCCTTATATTTATGTGTCTCAGTCTTTTTCAACCAAGGTGCCTTCTAGGTTCTTCAGGGGTGCCTTGGCAAAATGCCTGAAAATTACCCACAAATTGTGTACAATGGGTGGGTCAAGCCTGTTTGTTGTTACACAAAGCCACAGATTTTCATTGTGCAACATTACAACCTTGGGCACAGTGCAGGGCAGCCGCCAATGTCCTAAGAACTGCTAACGTCATTGGCTAATAAGGAGAATATTGGCACATCATCCTTGTTTGACACCCCGCCCCTCTCTATCAGCGCTGGGGTCCTGTTAGGCATTAGTTTCATTTTTCACATTTTAGAATTGGGTGCCTCAAGATCGTCCATATTTGAAAGGATGCCTTGATGGGGAAAAAGGTTGAGAAATACTGATGTAGCTGACAACAGGGGCAGGACCCAAGAAAACCCGGGAAAGATCTGAGACACAGTTAACCCTTTCCCATCCCAGGCAGCCTGAACTAACTCCAAAGCTAGTGCAATGGATAAAACAGCAGTGTGACGGGAGTGACTTTGGGTGGGGGGCCCATGGAACACAGCTCACTTTGGAGGGGTGGGGAGACCCCTGTCTCAGCTCCCCATATCCCTCTTATGTGTAAGTCACCCTGTGCCTGTTAGGGGTACAGGGTGAAATGTTCTAATATTGGGGTGGGGGGGTTGTTCATTGTTAATGCCATGTGGTTGCATCCCATTGTTCTATTGTGTGTCTTGCTTGGGAGCAAACTATTATGGGATGTATGTGTTTATGTGTATTGGCTTGGTGGGGGGTGTCTGCTGATGTGTCTCTGGTTTCTAGATGTGGTTTGCCCCGCCCTGTTTCATTATGCAGGGAGGGGGGAATTGTTCCCTTGAATGGATATATCTTCTATCTTTGGTAAAATAAAGTAGTCTATTTCCTGGTTTCCTTCAAGACTGGTGTTGTCTCGTCTTGTATGGTCAGCGGTGGTGTACGTGGTTAGTGTTTGGACAGGGAAGCGGGAGTTTAACGGAAATAGCCAAGTGCAGTCGGGGTCCGGTTCCGTTACAAGCAGAAATACATTCAATGACACCCCGTAAGCACGTGCTTACAGGTGGACCTTTCAAACAACCACCCATCCTCCATTCATAGGTCACTTTCCATTCATAGAAGCTATAGTTTGGTAGGTTTTCTGTGTAATTAGAGCTTTGGTACTTTAGATCCACTGGTTTCCCTTCAGGTTGCTATTGCTAGAATGTTGCTCCAACCCTTAGAATATTCTTCCCTAAATCACGCTCCTCTAGGATCTCCAATGGTTGCAGCGGAAGCTTTAATTAGCTGTTCTCTGAGATGCAGCATTTGTCAAGCCGCTCCTCTTAGGCCTAACACAACCAGATTGGAGGGCAGTATTCATGCAGACTTGAAAAGCGGCTGATTTTGGTTTTCTCTTGTCATGCAGCACAATGTAAAAAGCCGCAACACATAACTACGTCTGGCAACAAATACTACAATACGCACAAACATCTAACGGTGAATTGTATGCCCGGATATCGTCCATTATATCAGACCATAACATGTAAGACAGATGGAGATAGCGCTAGCTGGGATCACCCACTACCATGTATAGGTGAGTAAATGTCCACCCACTCCACTGCAATATCACTTGGAAAAAGGTACTTCAAAAGCCAGCTAATAACAATGCATATACAATTAAAGGATAAGTTCACCTTTGGGAACCTGCACATCCCATACAGTATATCCCGTACACCCCATACATCCCGTACACCCCATACATCCTGTACATCCTGTACATCCCATACATCCCATACAGTATATCCCGTACACCCCATACATTCCCGTACACACCTTACACCTTGTACATCCCGTACACCCCATACATCCCCGTACACCCCATACATCCTGAACATTCCCGTACATACCTTACACCTTGTACATACTGTACACCCCATATATCTCATACATTCCCGTACACCCCATACATCTCATACACCCCGTACATCCCGTATATCTTGTACACCACGTACATCCCCGTACACACCTTACACCACGTACACCACGTACATCCCATACATCCCCTTACACCCCGTACATCCCATACATCCCGTACATCCCATGCACCCCGTACATCCGATACATCCGCTTACACCCCGTACATCCCATACATCCCATACTCCCCATACACCCCATACATCCCCGTACATCTCATACATCCCATACTCCCCATACATCCCCGTACACCCCATACATCCCCGTACACCCCATACATCCCCATACACCCCATACATCCCCGTACATCCCATACATCCTGTACACCCCATACACATTATACATACCTTAAAACAATGAAGTGCAGCGCTTAACCAGGTGAAAAAGTCAATAAATAGGTAACCACAGTGAGTGCTTAACCAAGTAAAAAAGTCAATAAATAGGTATCCGCAGTAAATCACTGCATAGATGCGAATTCCCACGGCCTCCACTCTGTCAAATAGTAGAAATGCGCACTCACCGGAAACGCATAGCTTATGCGCATGTGTGATTATGCATCACAGGCAATGGGAGCATCAGAGGTTAGGCAGCCAGGCATCTCCCTCATGGTGGGTCATCACAGACTCTTTGAATAGGTCCAGGGGTCCCCTTAAGGTCAGCCAGGTGTTGTAAAAGAATCTCCTCTCAGGATGGCAAAAGTGTTTTCTCTGTGGGAATGAAAGCTCCAATAGGAGCCCCAGAAAACAGATGCCAGAGATAGTGTAGTATGTCCAAAAATCAGTGCTTTATTGATATAAGTAACAGGGCAGTAACAGGGCAGTATGCATATATATAATAATGTAATAACACAAATATGCAGCAGTACTGACCCTTAGTAGTGATGGCCGCCGGGCCTCCTCGTGGCTCCGGCGGTGGAATGACGTCACGCTCTGCACAGCTCCTCCTTAGGCCTTTCGTGCTATAGGCACATCATCAGAGGGGAGGCTGCACCTATAACATGGGTATTACTTTTAGTATCACTTTAATATAAAACATAGAACACAAAATGATACTAAAGGTTCAGATGTTTTGTTTTAAAAATAACAAAACATGATACACTTACCTGCTCTGTGTGATGGTTTTGCACAGAGCAGCCCTGTCGGCGCTCCTCGCTCCTCCTCCCTGCCTAGTGACCCCAGAGTGAGTCGCTTGATCTGGGGGCACTCATGGGCGCTCGCTCCCATGCGGCCTCTGTGTGTATAAAACACAAAGTGTGGCTCAGTCCTCCTCACTGGCTATGATTGACAGCAGTGGAAGCCAATGACTCCAATTGCTGTGTCTCAGCCATTGAGTAGAGAGAGACCCAGGAGAGCCATTGCTCTCATGCACATTTCTGGATCGAAATCGAGTACAGGTGAGAATAAGGGGGGGCTGGGGGAGCTGCATACAGAAGTTTTTTTTACCTCCATGCATAGGATACATGGAGGTTAAAAAAGCCTTCAGTGTTTAGAAGCACTTCAATGACTGACAGCAAGGTTTGGAGGAAGTGACTGTAACATAACTAACAATTAGGCCCCTTTCACATGGGCAGACTGGTTTGATCTACTTGTCAGTTTTTGGGCGGACCCTCTTGAACCCTCCATGATCCTCTATTGAGCGGCAGATGTAAATGGACTTGTGTCCATTTACACCCACCTACATCCAATCCTATCCGCTAAAAACAGATGGCTATTGATCTGTTCCCCATCCATCTAGAGCAGGGGTCTCCAAACTTTCTGAACAAAGGGCCGGTTTACAGTCCTTCAGACTTTGAGGGGGCCGGACTGTGGCCAGTGTGCAAAGAAAATGCCCCGACGTCAATGGAATAAACATTGCCTCGTTATTTATATTAAGGTGAGGAATAGTGATCCACTGCTAGTAGTAAGGGAAAACATTGTGCCCCATTATTGGGATCAGGGAAAGGATTAGTGCCCCATTGTTGGTATCAGGGAAAGGAATAGTGCCCATCATTGGTGTCATTGGTAGGAATAGTGCCCCATTGTTGGTATCACTAACAGTAATTATACCCTATTGTTGGTGTCATTAGAAGGAATAGTGCCTTGTATCAGAGGGTGGAATAGTGCCCCAAGGGCCTGATAAAGACAAGCACGGGACCACATCCGCTCCTGCAGGGCCACAGTTTGGAGACCACTGATCTAGAGGAACAGATCAGATGGCAGTCAGGTGTAAGCGGAGCGGACATGGACCAGCCATCCACTTGCTCAGCGGGGATCAGATTTCTCCATTGAGCAAGATGACTCCTGGCAGAGTTCGCCCGGTGTGGAAGGGGCCTTAAAAGTGAGTATTGCTTGGCTTTGTAGGGTGACTGTAAGGAGAACATTAGAGTTGCTAACTTGCCTAATGATTCTGGAAAGATCTTGTGCTCTGTATTGTGGGATTGACTATGAGGACAGCTGGAAGGTGGGAACACCTGAGCTGAGGGGCAGAAACTCCCAGCTGGAGGGCAGAAGCACCTGAGGTGATAGCTGAAAGGAGGATACCTATTGTGGAGCCTGTTGTGGTGACAGTGGGGAGGTGGAAACAATTTGGTGACAGCTGGGGGTCAGAAACATATGAAGTGATAGCTGGGGGGCAGAAACACCTAAAGTGAAAGCAAGAGGGGGGCAGAAACAACTGAGGTGACACCTAAAGTGAAAGCAAAGGGGGTCCAGAAACACCTGAGATGACAGCTGGGGACAGAAACATATGAAGTGACAGCTGGGGGACAGAAACATCTAAATGAGAGCAAGAGGGGGGCAGAAACACCTGAGGTGACACCGAAAGTGAAAGCAAAGGGGGTCCAGAAACAGCTGAGACGACAGCTGGGGACAGAAACATATGAAGTGACAGCTGGGGGGCAGAAACACCTAAAGTGAAAGCAGAGGGTCCAGAAACACCTGAGACGACAGCTGGGGACAGAAACACCAGAAGTGACAGCTGAGGGGCACAACACCCCAAAATGACAGCTGGCAGACAGAAAACACCTGGGGTGACAGCTGAGAAAAGGGAAAACATAAACTATGTAGGAGGAGGACACATCTAAGGTGACATCTAGAAGGCAGAAGCTCCTTGTCACATACCTTGGTTGGAGGCCAAGTTGACAAGAGGGCTTCCCTTGTGGCTCTGGGCTGAGCACCCCAAAATGTGGTGACGAAGGTACAAGGCTCAAAGAAGCACGGGTGCCCATAGCTTGGTGGCAGGCGACTGCCACCTTCAGAGAAGTAGTAAAAGTGAGCCGGGGTCCTACACGATGAGGCAGCAATGTAGTCAGGAAGCAGGCTAAGGTCAGTACCAGGGAAGCAGGCCCAGTAGCAGGCCAAGGAAGCAGGCAGAGAATAGTAAGAGAAAAGCTGAGATCAGTATCCAGAATCCACAGAGCAAAGTCAGGAACAAGCCGGGTCACCAACGGGAGATCAGTCAGCAAAGCAGGAACACAGATCACAGGGAAACTGAAGAACATTCAGCGAGCAGCACACAGCAGGGACTCCTTTAAACAGGCATCTTGGCGCCAATGCGCATGGATATGCACGCCGATGCTCGCTGGTGCCCAGAAATGTGCCTTCATGTCTGTGCACCCTGGATACTAGCCTGAGCTCATCTGTGTGCTGGTACACAGGAATGTACATTAGATGCACGGAAATGAGAATTAGATGCACAGAAATGAGAATTAGATGCACGAAAATGAGAATTAGAAGCACGGAAATGAGAATTAGAAGCACGGAAATGAGAATTAGATGCACAGAAATAAGAATTAGATGCACGGAAATGAGAATTAGATGCACAGAAATGAGCATTAGCTGTATTTGTTTCCTGACAGATGGTCAGAATTAATCAAAGCTGGGCTTATATTTGTGACATTTCCCCAACAATATTTTTATAAATGGTCCCCATTTGTGTCTTGAATATGATTCCAGTGTGCCGCTGTACCAGAAAAACTCTTCATTTGTATAGAAATAAATACATTTAATAATTGACCATTTAGTTTTCTATTTTCCCCTCCAAGAGGTTCGTCCTAACAAATTATCCGTACAACTGTTAACCTAACGTTAACTGCTTTCTTTCAATACAGCACAATGTAAATTTCCAAATATCAGCAATGTGGACACAGTATTTGTAGACAAGGACTACTACAATGTGACTGAATCTGTAGAGGTGAAGTGTGAGAAGGGATTTTGGCCATCATATGAGAAGATAACATGTGTGACATCTGGCAACAGGGATACATGGGACCGCACTCCACAGTGTATAGGTGAGAAAATGTCCAGCACTCACTCTGTGACCTCCCAAATTATACACTGAAAATACCAGGTACAATACAAGATGACGCTCGCCCTGTGGTACGCAGAAAAGGGGCAATCAGGGTCAACCTGTTTGGTAGGTACGGCATGGTGCGGCGGCAGAGAACACACAGAGTCCTGGTTTGCAGCAAACAATGTATTGTAGAACTTGTGAAACAGTACAACAACCCAGCAGGGAGCATACTCAACCGGGGAACTCACACCAGTCGGAGCAGAGAGTCAGCGGTTAATAGGCCCGAGACAGCGCCTGTCAAGGGAAGTGGAATGTGACCTGGTTGGTCCACCTCGAAAGGGAGCTTGCAGTTGTAGACGAAGGCCCTAAGTTTTCTTTCCTCCTCTGGAACCTCTCCCTACCACTAGGGCTCTCCCTGACAGAAGGGCATCCTCTCCCTATACTAGCCACTTGCAAAAATGCGGGTCAAAACCCGGGGGCAGGGACTTAAAAAGACTCTGCGTGACTCAAGATGGCCACCAGGGTCACCTGGATGCAGCGTAGCCAACTGAAACCCTGTCCCAGAAAAACCCAGTTTCTCCTGACTTGCTTCTTCAGCTGCATTGCCATTCTGAATGAGCGCCCCCTGCGGTGGAGAATGCAGCCTGCATCTGCCTACACACCTAGAATTTCGACCTATTTAGAAGGGGACATTACGTAGAGGCCAATGGGAGGAGGTTCTCCACAAGAAGGATGGTGGAGGCCAGGAGACACATGGTCAGGGTAGTTTACTCCCTGCACCCATTTCCTGCTCTCCTGACCTGTTGTTTGTGGAGTGTAGCACTACCCTCGTGAGGGCTGCTATTCTTTTCCTTGAAAGCCATCAGTCTTTGCAGATCAGTAACAATGGCCCCTTCGCAGCCCCTCTGAAAGTTAGCTTAGAGTGTTACAAACTACATATAGAGATGTCTCCTCTCACCTATAGAACTGCTCCAGCTTCACAGCCTGCAGGCACTACCAGCCCTCCTGGCTCCACAGCCTGCAGACACTACCAGCCCTCCTGGCTCCACAGCCTGCAGACACTACCAGCCCTCCTGGCTCCACAGCCTGCAGACTCTACCAGCCCTCCTGGCTCCACAGCCTGCAGACTCTACCAGCCCTCCTGGCTCCACAGCCTGCAGACACTACCAGCCGTCCTCGCTCCACAGCCTGCAGACACTACCAGCCGTCCTGGCTCCACAGCCTGCAGACACTACCAGCCCTCCTGGCTCCACAGCCTGCAGACACTACCAGCCCTCCTGGCTCCACAGCCTGCAGACACTCCCAACCCTCCTGGCTCCACAGCCTGCAGACACTCCCAACCCTCCTGGCTCCACAGCCTGCAGACACTACCAGCCCTCCTGGCTCCACAGCCTGCAGACACTACCAGCCCTCCTGGCTCCACTGCCTGCAGACACTCCCAACCCTCCTGGCTCCACAGCCTGCAGACACTACCAGCCCTCCTGGCTCCACAGCCTGCAGACACTACCAGCCCTCCTGGCTGCTCTGAAGATCTCCCAGGACAAGGATGAAGGATTAGGCACAGCACTGTCCATTGAAAGTTTGCTACACGTGACAGTCCCTCCCCCTGTGAATTCCTTGATGTGCTGATGCACTCACTCTGTCTTATATTTTATTTCAGATTAGTTGAAAGTTGTTTCTATTGTGGTTCACAAATTTGGATACATTTGAATCTCCAAATAATTAAAATTTTGTCCGAATTGTGATTCGTAACATGCCGCACATGTCTAGCAGACATCACATCCACAGTGGGGAAAATAATGATTTGTTTCCCTGCAGATTTTGTAAGTTTTCCCACTCACAAAGAAACGAAGGCTCTATAATTTTTATCATAGGTGTATTTTAAATGATAGAGACAGAATATCAACAAAAAATCCAGAAAATACACAATACAAATGTTATAAATGGAGTAGCAGTTCAGTGAGTGAAATAAGTATTTGATCCCCAAGCAAAACATGACTCAAAACTTGGTGGAGGAACCGTTGTTGGCGAGCACAGAGGTAGGACGTTCCTTGTAGTTGGTTCCCAGGTTTGCACACATCTCAGGAGGGATTTTGGTTCCCTCTTCTTTAGAGATCTTCTCTAAATCCTTACGGTTTGTTGGCTGTCCCTTGGCAACTCGAAGTTTCAGCTCCCTCCATTTTCTATAGGATTAAGGTCTGGGGACTGGCTAGGCCACTCCATGGTCTTAATGTGCTTCTTCTTGAGCCACTCTTTGGTTGCCAACCAAAAATGTTATCAACCAACATCCAGAAGAAACACATGCTACAAATGTTATACATGGAGTTGCAGTTCAGTGAATTAAATAAGTATTTGATCCCCTTCCAACCAACAATGATTCTGGCTCCCACAGACTGGCTATGTGTCCGTTTGGTACACAGATTAGTCCTGTCAATGGAAGACAACTCGTTACGTGTAGAAAAGACAACTGTCCACAGAATCTCTTTCTTCCATTCAAACCTCACCATCACGGGCAAAGAGCTGTCAAAGGACGTCAGGGATAAGATTGTAGACCTGCACAAGGATGGAATGGGCTACAAGACCATCAGCAAGAAGCTTGGTGAGAAGGAGACAACTGTTGGAGTGATTATTTGCATATGGAATAAATACAAAATAACTATCAATCACCCTTGATCTGGAGCTCCATGCGAGATTTCGCCTCATAGGGTAAGGATGATCATGAGAAAAGTGAGGGATCAGCCCAGAATTACACTTGAGGAGCTTGTGAATGATCTCAAGGCAGTTGGGACCACAGTCACCAAACAAACCATTTGAGCATTGAGGGGTATTGTAAAACCTTGGATGAGAACCTTCTTCCCTCAGCCAGAACACTGAAGATGGATCATGGATGGGTGTTCCAGCATGACAATGGCCAAAAACACGGGGCTAAGGCAACAAAGGAGTTGCTCAAGAAGAAACACATTATGGTCATGGAGTGGCCTAGCCAGTCTCCAGACCTTAATCCTATAGAAAATTAATGGAGGGAGCCGAAACTTCGAGTTGCCAAGGGACAGCCAAGAAACCGTAAGGATTTAGAGAAGATCTGTAAAGAAGAGTGGACCAAAATCCCTCCTGAGATGTGTGCAAACCTGGGAACCAACTACAAGGAACGTCTTACCTCTGTGCTCACCAACAAGGGTTTCTCCACCAAGTGCTAAGTCATGTTTTGCTTGGGGATCAAATACTTTTTTTACGCACTGAACTGCAACTCAATTTATAACATTCATATCGTGTGTTGTTTCTGGTTTTTTTTTGGTTGATATTCTGTCTCTATCATTTAAAATACACCTATGATAAAAATTATAGAACCTTCATTTCTATGTACAGTGAAGGAAATGCGTATTTGCTCCCCTGCTGATGTTGAATGTTCGCCCCTCACAAAGAAATGATCGGTCTGAAAATCATCGAATGTTCTGTGTATTGTAACACAGAGAGACAGAATACAACAACAAATTCAGCAGAAATGCTTCTAACAAATGATGACGGATCTGCATGTTCATGAGGGAAAGAAGGATTTGATCCCCTATCATTCAGCAGGATTTCTGGCTACTAGGTGTCTCTCATACAGGTAACAAGCTGAGATTAGAAGCAGTCTCTTAAAGGGAGTGCTGCTAATCTCATTGTGTTACCTGTATAAAAGACACCTGTCCACAGGAGCCATCAAACCATCAGATTCCAAACTCTCCACCATGGCAAAGACCAAAGAGCTGTCCAAGGATGTCAGGGACAAGATGGTAGACCTACACAAGGCTGGACTGGGCTACCAAACTGTGGCCAAGCAGCTTGGTGAGAAGGTGACAACAGTTGGTGCAATCATTCACAAATGGAAGAAACACAAAACAAGTGTCAGTCTCCCTAGGTCTGGTGCACCATGCAAGATCTCACCTCGTGGAGTGTCAATGATCAGGAGAACAGTGAGGAATCATCCCAGAACTACACGTGAGGATCTTGTCAATGATCTCCAGGCAGCTGGGACCACAGTCACCAAGAAAACAATTCGTAACACACTACACCGACAAGGACTGAAATCCTGCAGTGCCCGCAAGGTCCCTCTGCTCAAGAAAGCCCATGTCCAGGCCCGTCTGAATTCTGCCACTGAACATCTGAATGATGCAGAGGAGTACTGGTGGGAAGTGTTGTGGTCAGATGAGACCAAAATCCAGCTCTTTGGTATCAACTCAACTCGTCGTGTTTGGAGGAGGAGGAATGCTGCCTATGACCCCAAGAACACCATCCCAACTGTCAAACATGGTGGTGGAAACATTCTGCTTTGGGGGGGGTTTCTGCTAAAGGGACAGGACAACTGCACCACATCAAAGGGACGATGGACGGGGCAATGTACCCTCAAATCTTGGGTGAGAACCTTCTTCCCTCAGCCAGGGCATTGAAAATGGGTTGTGGATGGGTGTTCCAGCATGACAATGACCCAAAACCCACGGCCAAGGCAACAAAGGAGCGGCTCAAGAAGAAGCACATTAAGGTCCTGGAGTGGCCTAGCCAGTCTCCAGACCTTTATCCGATTGAAAATCTGTGGAGGGAGCTGAAAGTTCGAGTTGCCAAACGTCAGCCACCAAACCTTAATGACTTGGAGAGGATCTATCAAGAGGAGTGGGCCAAAATCCCTCCTGAGATGTGTGCAAACCTGGGGGCCAACTCCAGGAAACGTCTGACCTCTGTGATGGCCAACAAGGGATTGGCCACCAAGTACTAAGTCATGTTTTGTGAAGGGGATCAAATCCTTCTTTCCCTCATGAACATGCAGATCAGTCATCATTTGTTAGACGCATTTCTGCTGAATTTGTTGTTGTATTTTGTCTCTCAGTGTTACACCGAACATTCCATTGTTAGACCGATCATTTCTGTGTGAGGGGCGAACATTCCATTGTTAGACCGATCATTTCTGTGTGAGGGGCGAACATTCACCATCAGCCGGGGAGCGAATACGCATTTCCTTCACTGTAAGTGGGCAAACCTACAAAATCTGCAGGGAATCAAATCATTATTTCCCCCCCTGTAAGAACTGGTAAGCTGCAATATAATAAATGTTTTTGGGTTGATTACCACCTAATCTGACGGCTGTGGTGGGTATTTGTTTACATCCACTGCTGCAAGTCCTCACTGTCCTGGCCCTATGGACTTCCAGGGGCCATCTCCAATCCAGTCCAGCATTTGGAGGAACCCTCATAGAGGTTTATGGAACATTGAAGATTGGCAGCGCTGGATGTAAACAAACAGTACAACTGCAGCCATCAGATTTAGGTAAGTAAGCGTCTGGGAAGGGGACGGGTGGGTTGGGTTGCTCTAGGTCACAAAAAGGTTCAAAAATGATAAGCGCCCTTTGTTTAAAGTGTACTTATTCTTTAATAAAGACCAAGGGGCTTGGTTTTCCAAAGGTTTTCAACCCCCAATTAATGATTCAGAGTTTTATTATCCTTTTGATCAGGGGTCTCAATGACAGACTGGAGGGTCGCCTCTACAAGCATCAGCTTCCAAATCCAATGTTCTCCGCAATGTCCGAAGCGCTGGAGATTCACTACTTGCTGTGATCCTATGCTGGAAAATGACACATCGTGTAGCAATTCGGATAATAAAACAAATGTGACGTTCACCAATCTACAGCCATTCTCGGAGTATAGAATCAACACCACCCTGTACATTAATATGAAGCCGTTGCCTCTGCATACGAGAACGATCAAGACAAATGAATCCGGTAAGTTAAAGCGGAACGTCGCTTTCTCCATCCACATGGACTATTATCCTGATGCGTATAGAACATAAATCCCATAAATATAAATGCAGTCCGTAATAAATATGAAATAAAAGCTCCAGGTGACTTCAATATTCCCAGTTTCATAAATCGATAGCATTCAGTGACAGGCAGGAAACAGATAAAATGCGCACTCACCAGATGCGCAAACGTATTACGCAGTGTATAAATAAATGGAGGTTTTCCGGGAATCCCTTTTAGGATGGTGTTGGAAACAGCCTAGGATAAATGGATATGATCAGGGTAGTAAGTCAACTGGAGGTCCCCTTTAAGGACATGGGTGCAGCCTCTTCAGTGTACTGGGAAGGTCACCAGGGGGGGCTCTGGGGGATTTAAGTGCTCAATGCAGAGCAAGAATGGAAATACCCATAGTGTAGTATTTTAACCAAGATATTTAATGTAGGAATGTAAAATCAATGAGTATATTCATACATTATGCAAAATAGTAGCAAAAAGTTTTGCAGCATAAAGCTGCTGAGAGCACTGACCAGCTGGTGTCTAGTAATGGCCGCCGGACCTCCGTGATCCAGTGGCCTGACGTCACGGCGTGCAGGCTCCTCCAATTGAATTACTACCCTGATGATATCCATTTATCCTGGGGTTTCCAACACCATCCTAAGAGGGATTCCGGCAGACCTCCATTTATTTATACACTGCGCACTACCTTTGCGCATCTGGTGAGTGCGCATTTTATCTGTTTCCTGCCTCTCATTGATTTTCCTGATTTATGAAACTGGGAATATTGAAGTCACCTTGAGCTTTTTTTCATATTTATTACAGACTGCAATTATATTTATGGGATTTATGTTCTATACGATCAGGATTATATATATTTTGCACAAATATTTTATATGTCTTTTTGAAGGTTTTATGGTTCCTTTATGGTGCATAGCTGCTTTCTTATTTTGAGCGCTCGTTGAGTTTTTACTTACCGCATGGACTATTGTCATTCTTTATGCAGCTATCATTAGTAAATGGATAGGAAAATATATCCTATTTACTTGTTTTACATTTTTTTTACATTCTTCAGCAACTTCCTGGTTTCCATGCCTAGGCAAATGATGTCATACATCCCAGGAGTCTTCAGTAGGGGAGGGAGGGTTGTCAGCTCATCCTATGCCTGAGATAAGGGCAGATGGATTCCAGGAAGTAAATGCTGTATGAATCATCTGCCCTTAATCAAGATGACCACTGCCGGAAATGCCAGGAGGTGGTTTTCAAAATGATTTTTCAGGATGGATGGGGGGAGTTTGCGTTGAACATGAACAATGAACTAAATGGATGCAGTGCAGTTCCACTTTAAGTTCATTTAGTCACGCATTCTAATTAAAAAATATGTATTTTTTGTTTTTGTAAGGCTTGCTGACCTATTGTATGTTCATCATCTAATAACCAAAACAGCCCTGAGTCCTACTTATCCCACTCACTCCTCAGGTGTAACTAGAACCTTCATGAAACCTTGAAGGGCCCCCCTGAACCAAGTTCAGGGCCCTTCCCATTGATTCCAAGGTTCTTTACCCTCTTTATTATGGTCCCACAGCAGGACCCTTTCACATGTTCTGCAGCGGGACCCCTTTTCATCAGAGTTTCTCTTCTTTACAGTAAATCAGAGTCCGCAGGGTTCCCCCTTACAGTGCAAGAGGGAATTCTGCTTACCCCGATGTAAAGGGGAACTGTGGACTGTGATGTAAGGGTGAATGCTGCAGACTCTGGTGTAAAGGGGAACTCTGTGGACTGTGATGTAAGGGTGAATGCTGCAGACTCTGGTGTAAAGGGGAACTCTGTGGACTGTGATGTAAGGGTGAATGCTGCAGACTCTGGTGTAAAGGGGAACTCTGTGGACTGTGATGTAAGGGTGAATGCTGCAGACTCTGATGTAAGAAGTTCTCTATTCACCAGAGTTCCACCTTACATCAGAGTTCGCAGAACTCCTCCTTATCTTAGAGTCTGCAAAGTTTCCCCTTGCAGTGTAGAGGTGAACTCTGCTGACTCTGATGTAAGGAGGGATGCTGGGAACTCTGATACAAAATACAGAAAGAAGCAACAACCAGTGCAACACCATCACAGAGGTGGGTATTCCTAAAACACGCAGTTAAAGCTTTACAGCCCTACGGAGGGAAGGCCAGTGTTGAAAAGAAATAAAAAACATGTGTGTGGCTTAGACTACAATCAAAAGGGTAATACACTCTCCGTCCACTTTATTAGGTCCACCTCGCTAGTCCCGGGTTGGACCCCCTGTTGCGTTCATTCTTGGTGGCATAGATCCAACAAGGTGTTGGAAACGTTCCTCAGAGATTTTTGCTCCATATTGACATGATGGCATCACGCAGTTGCTGCAGATTTGTCAGCTGCACATCCATGAACCGTTGATACAAGGCAGGATGGATCCCCCACACCATGACACCACCACCACCAGCCTGAACCCTTGATACAAGGCAGGATGGATTCCCCACACCATGACACCACCACCAGCCTGAACCATTGATACAAGACAGGATGGATCCCCCACACCATGACACCTCCACCACCAGCCTGAACCATTGATACAAGGCAGGATGAATCCCCCACACCATGACACCACCACCCTGAACCATTGATACAAGGCAGGATGGATCCACCACACCATGACACCACCACCACCAGCCTGAGCCGTTGATACAAGGCAGGATGGATCCACCACACCATGACACCACCACCACCAGCCTGAGCCGTTGATACAAGGCAGGATGGATCCACCACACCATGACACCACCACCACCAGCCTGAACCCTTGATACAAGGCAGGATGGATTCCCCACACCATGACACCACCACCACCAGCCTGAGCCGTTGTTACAAGGCAGGATGGATCCACCACACCATGACACCACCACCACCAGCCTGAACCATTGATACAAGACAGGATGGATCCCCCCACACCATGACACCACCACCACCAGCCTGAACCATTGATACAAGACAGGATGGATCCCCCCACACCATGACACCACCACCACCAGCCTGAACCATTGATACAAGGCAGGATGGATCCCCCACACCATGACACCACCACCACCAGCCTGAACCATTGATACAAGACAAGATGGATCCCCCCACACCATGACACCACCACCACCAGCCTGAACCATTGA
The DNA here is from genome assembly GCF_062004578.1 of Staurois parvus. NCBI lineage: Eukaryota > Metazoa > Chordata > Amphibia > Anura > Ranidae > Staurois > Staurois parvus. The sequence continues at coordinate 734,008 of NW_028319665.1, read as the reverse complement.
TACAAGGCAGGATGGATCCCCCACACCATGACACCACCACCAGTCTAAACCATTGATACAAGGCAGGTTTGATCCACCACACCATTCCACCACACCATTCCACCACTACCACCAGCCATGAATCGTTGATACAAGGCAGGATAGATCCACCACTCCATATCACCACCACCAACCTGAACCGCTGATGCGAGGTAGGATGGATCCCCCACACCATGACACCACCAGCCTGAACCATTGATACAAGGCAGGATGGATCCACCACACCATATCACCACCACCAACCTGAACCGCTGATACAAGGCTGGATGGATCCATGCTTTCGTGTTGGTTACGCCAAAGTCGGACCTTACCATCTGAATGTTGCAGCTGAAATCCAGACTCATCAGACCAGGCAACGTTTTTCCAATCTTCTTTTGTCCAATTTTGGTGATCCTGTGCAAATTGTAGCCTTTGTTTCCTGTTCTTAGCTGACAGGAGTGGCACCTGGTGTGGTCTTCTGCTGCTGTAGCCCATCTGCTTCAAGGTTGGATGTGCTGTGCATTCAGACATGGTATTCTGAATACCTTGGTTGTAACAAGGGGTTATTTGAGTTACTGTTGCCTATCATCTGGAACCAATCTGCCCATTCTCCTGTGACCTCTGACATCAACAAGGCATTTTTCTTCACACGACTGCGGCTCACTGGATATTTTCTCTTTTTTGGACCATTCTCTATATACCCTAGAGATGGTTGTGCATGAAAATCCCAGTAGATCAGCAGTTTTTGAAATACTCATAGAAGATAGGCTACAGAAGCAGAAGACCACACCGGGTGCCACTCCTGTCAGCTAAGAACAGGAAACAATTTGCACAGGCTCACCAAAATTGGACAATAGAAGATTGGAAAAGCATTGCCTAGTCTGATGAGTCCCTGGAGAAGGCTTTGCTTGAAAATCTCAATAGATCGGCAATTTTTGAAATACTCAGACCAGCCCGTCTGCCACCAACAACCATGCCACATTCAGAGTCACTTAAATCCCCTTTCTTCCCCATTGTGATGCTTGGTTTCAACTTCAGCAAGTCGTCTTCGCCACGTCTAGATGCCTAAACGCATTGAGTTGATGCCTTGTGATTGGCGGATTAGCAATTTGTGTTACCGAGCAATTGAACAGCTGGACCCAGGGGCGGACTGAAAACTCATGGGGCCCCCGGGCAATAGGGGATCATGGGGCCCCTGTGTCCTTGTGCACACCCAAAAAAAGCCTATAAAAAGGTACCAGGGGCATTTCATGGGGCCCCCTACTGACCTTGACCCTTTGGGCAGTGCCCGAGTGCTCCAATGGTCAGTCCGCCCCTGGGTGGACCTAATAAAGTGGCCAGAGAGTAAATACAGGAGTGTCATGTTGTATCGGGTCAGATATCTCAATGAGGCCCAACCACCCCAAATATATCCTGGAGGGGACAAAACAGTGAGGAAGGCATAACTAGTGATCAAGGGCATCAGAAATCAAGGCTGTGGAGTCAGCATTCAAGAATTCTGTCCATACTTTATTGTATTTCTTAATACGTGTCTTTGTACAACGGTAGGGAGGCATTTACCAGTTGTCTCCAATGTGCTACTGTTGGTTGGGTGGATCTCCTCGCATAAAAAAAGAAGCCCCAACAGCGTTCACTCTGCCACCGTAGCCAGATCCTCGACAATACTCAAGCGTACACGTGAGGGGGAGAAAACTATACCAGTGACGGATGAAATGGTGCGCATAATCCCCTCCCAATACTGAACTTTGGCAGGACAGGTCCAGAAGATGTGGGTGAGATTTCCTTGGGGAAGGGAACATCTCCAACAGTTAAGAGGCATTTTTGGGTCCTTTTAATGCCAACGAGAGGGGGTGTAGTAGGCCCTATGAACCATTTTGAGGCAAGCTGTTTAAAAGGAGTGTCCCATACGTTGGACCAATCATCACTATCTAATTACAACTGATGTTCATTTGGGTTGCAAAACCTCCTAATCTGTAAGAATTGGTCATATGTTTGTAGAGTCGGGTGGGTTGAATGATTCGGCAATGACTTGAGTGGCCAGATTACAGTCATCTGCCTATAACATTTCCTATTATTTCCCTTCAGTGCCTGAAAAGCCTATTATAAAGCAAATTCCAACTCTGGGAAATGACACGATAAGATGGGAGCTGTCTGACATTTGGGGGATCGTCACTCATTTCCAGGTAAGGTAAAATTATCCTTTGTATATTTTCTGTAAGAAGACCTACAGTGAAGGAAATGCGTATTTGCTCCCCTGCTGATGGTGAATGTTCGCCCCTCACACAGAAATGATCGGTCTAACAATGGAATGTTCGCCCCTCACACAGAAATGATCGGTCTAACAATGGAATGTTCGCCCCTCACACAGAAATGATCGGTCTAACAATGGAATGTTCGGTGTAACACTGAGAGACAGAATACAACAACAAATTCAGCAGAAATGCATCTAATAAATGATGACTGATCTGCATGTTCATGAGGGAAAGAAGGATTTGTTCCCCTTCACAAAACATGACTTAGTACTCGGTGGCAAATCCCTTGTTGGCCATCACAGAGGTCAGACGTTTCCTAGAGTTGGCCCCCAGGTTTGCACACATCTCAGGAGGGATTTTGGCCCACTCCTCTTGGCAGATCCTCTCCAAGTCATTAAGGTTTTGTGACTGACATTTGGCAACTCGAACTTCCAGCTCCCTCCACAGATTTGCGAATGATTGCACCAACTGTTGTCACCTTCTCACCAAGCTGCTTGGCCATAGTTTGGTAGCCCAGGCCAGCCTTGTGTAGGTCTACCATCTTGTCCCTGACATCCTTGGACAGCTCTTTGGTCTTTGCCATGGTGGAGAGTTTGGAATCTGATGGTTTGATTGCTCCTGCGGACAGGGGTCTTTTATACAGGTAACACAATGAGATTAGCAGCACTCCCTTTAAGAGACTGCTTCTAATCTCAGCTTGTTACCTGTATGAAAGACACCTGGGAGCCAGAAATCCTGCTGAATGATAGGGGATCAAATACTTATTTCCCTCATGAACATGCAGATCAGTCATCATTTGTTAGGCGCATTTCTGCTGAATTTGTTGTTGTATTGTGTCTCTCAGTGTTACAATACACCAAACATTCGATCATTTCTTTGTGAGGGGCAAACATTCAAAATCAGCCGGGGAACAAATACTTATTTCCTTCACTGTATACCATGGAACCTTTGCCCAAAAAAAGCAAGCGGAGGGATAAGGACTTGTAGGCAGGTGCAGTTAGTCCTCCCACTTGTAGGTGGCCTAGTGCCATTGCTGCATGGGAATAAGAGTCTTGTAGGGGAATTGATCCCTTAGGAATCCCATCTAATGCTTTGAGAAGGAAAGCTATCTGGACTCATACTTCTCAAGACAGCCATTTCGGGTAAGAGAACCTAATGAATAAGGGAACCCATGTCATGGGAGAGTGTTGGCCAAGGATAGGAACCCACTCATGAGGGACAGCATTTAGGTTCCAGACAAGCAGAGTCAGTTCAGGGAAGGCTCCCTCGGCACTACATACACTCCATTGAATGGTACGGGAGCGAAGAGCCAGTGAAGGTTGCTGAAATGACTTCTCAGGCATTCTGAAAAGGGACACCACCCTTGGTAGCTGAAGCCGTCCTCCTGTAAGACATCTTGTCAAATGCCAAGACTGGTTAGTCGTTGAGCCATTTTATGCAGTGCGAAAGACTTGCTTAACACTTGTACTATGAAACCTGCTTCACAGTCGGGGTGCCCACTGCGCATGCAGAGGGAGAGCACATGCTGGAGCTGTGGAGGGGTGGTGAGTAGACGTGGGGGTGGCGTGCAGCTTGGGGGCAGCTCCAGCTGAGGAGTACAAGACAAACTATTCAACTTAAAGCCGAGCTGCACATGAAAAAATAAATAAATAAAAGTCAGCAGCTACAAAAACTGTGTCTGCTGACCTCTGAAATTCAGACATTTACCTGTCCCTCGGTCCAGCGGTGTCCTCATCACCCCTGATTTCAGCGGCCGTCTTCTCTCCCAGGCACCGGCATGTTCAATGTGGGCCCCTGGCTGTGACAGCTTGCAGCTTCACAGCCGGGTGCCCACTGCGCATTTGCAAGAAGCGCTGCACTTTGTGAACGGTCCCATAGTCTTCTGAGACCTGTTTTGTGTCCCCGAAGACTACAGGGAGGGAGGAGGGGAAGGACAACTTCCGCTTCTAGGCGATCGCGGCGCTCCCCATATGTATTTTTAAAAATATAGATTTTTTTTAACATACCAAAAAGTCATTTTAACATATATTTTTATATTTGTAAATGCATTCCAAAAATGAAGATTTGTATTTTTAAAGGCATACAGTATATTTGAAAATGTATTTTAAAACATATTTTTCATATATTTCCATATGGGTAGCATTGTAATCACCGGGTCCACTTGTAATTGAATGTCTGTAAAATGGTATATTCCAGTTTACCTGCATGTTGGGGTTAGTGGGTTTAATGCTTAGATAGACCCCTATATATATCTGTGTATGTGTGTATATATATATATATATATATATATATATATATATATATATACAGTGGGGATGGAAAGTTTGGGCACCCCAGCTAAAAATTTGTATTAATGTGCATAAAGAAGCCAAGGAAAGATGGAAAAATCTCCAAAAGGCATCAAATTCCAGATTAGACATTCTTATAATATGTCAACAAAAGTTAGATTTTATTTCCATCATTTACACTTTCAAAATAGCAGAAAACAAAAAAAATGGTGTCTGCAAAAGTTTGGGCACCCTGCAGAGTTAAGATCTTGTACTGCCCCCTTTGGCAAGTATCACAGCTTGTAAACGCTTTTTGTAGCCAGCCAAGAGTCTTTCAATTCTTGTTTGAGGTATCTTTGCCCATTCTTCCTTACAAAAGTCTTCCAGTTCTTTGAGATTTCTGGGCTGTCTGTCACGCACGGCTCTTTTAACCACTTCCAGACCAGATACTTTTACCCCCTTCCTGACCAGGGCAATTTTCAGCTTTCAGCGCTATCACACTTTGAATGACAATTGCGCAGTCATGCAACACTGTACCCAAATTAATTTTTTACAATTTTTTTGCGACAGATAAAGCTTTATTTTGGTGGTATTTATTCACTGCTGGGATTTTTATTTTTTTTGCTATGTAAATGAAAAGTCCAAAAATTTTGAACAAAAGTGTTTTTTTTAATAAAATTTTGCAAATAAATAATATTTCATCATAAATCTTTGCCAAAATGTATTTCATTATCTTTTTAGTAAAAAAAACAAACAAAAACAAATTAGTTTATAACCAAAAATTATAATTTTTAAACATTTTTTAAAAATTTTTATTTTATTTTTTTATATTATTATTTTTTATTTTTTTTACATACTGTCACCCTAGCAGTACAGTGTCACCATGGTGACACTGTACTACTTGTGGGGGGTGATGAAGATTTTTTTTTTTTTTTTTACAATGATTGCTTTTACACCCATATAGGATGTAAAAGCAATCATTTCTCTTTCTCTCTGTGTGCATTCTTGAACTCATTGAGAAGTACTGAGTGAGCTGTGATTGGTCACAGCTTGTCACATGGTACAAGGCTGTTGTGAATAGCCTTGTACCATGTGACCTCTGTGATCATTCACAGATTTCACACATAGTAAGCAATGATGTCACAAGTGACATCTTGCTTACTACTTTGCATGTGATCACTGATTGGCCAATCAGTGATCACATGATCGGGACCTCGTACAGAGGTCCCGTCCGACGATCGGTGTTTCACTGTGTCCGGAGGACACAGCGGGCACCGGATCGCAGTGCTGCGCACAAGCAGGGTGCGGGGAGGCCGTTCATAAACGGCCACCCGACCCTGCACTGCCACCGTCCGGCCGTTTATATGCAACGGCCGGTCGGGAAGTGGTTAAGGTCTATCCATAGATTTTCAATTATGTTGAGGCCAGGAGATTGTGAAGGCCATGGCAAAACCTTCAGTTTACGCCTCTTAATGTAATCCCCCGTGGATTTCGAGGTGTGTTTAGGATCATTATCCATTTGTAGAAGCCATCCTCTCTTTAACTTCAGCTTTTTCACAGATGGCATCAAGTTACCATCCAAAATTTGCTGAAATTTTATTGAATCCATTTTTCCTTCTACTCGTGAGATGTTCCCTGTGCCACTGGCTGCAACACAACCCCAAAGCATGATTGATCCAACCCCATGCTTAACAGTTGGACAGAGGTTCTTTTCATTCAATTCTGTGCCCCTTCTTCTCCAAACGTACCTTTGCTCATTCCGGCCGAAAAGTTAAATTTTAACCTCATCGGTCCACAGAACTTGTTTCCAAAATGCATCAGGCTTGTCTATATGTTCATTTGCAAAGTTCAAACGATGATTTTTGTGGTGAGGACGTAGAAGAGGTTTTCTTCTGATGACTCTTCCATGAAGACCATATTTGTACAAGTATCTCTTTATAGTGGAATAGTGACCACAACTCCAGTGTCTGCCAGATCTTTCTGGAGGGATCGTGCAGTCAAACGTGGGTTTTGAATTGTTTTTCTCACAATCCTGCGAGCTGTTCTGTCTGATATTTTTCTTGGTCTTCCAGATGTTGCTTTAACTTCCACTGTTCCTGATGACTGCCATTTCTTAATTACATTCCGAACAGAGGATATTGACATCTGAAAACGCTTTGCTATCTTCTTATAGCCTTCTCCAGCTTTGTGAGCATCAACTATTTTCAGTTTCAGTTTTCTAGACAACTGCTTAGAAGAACCCATGGTGCTGATTGTTGGGGCAAGGTCAGATGAGTCTGGGCATTTAAAACCTTTGAGATTGACATCACCTGGTCTTCCCAGACGATGATTGAGAACAATCCATGACACTGGCAGGTCTCAGCTTGGCAAAGGGGGCAGTGCATGTTATAAATTCTGCAGGGTGCCCAAACTTTTGCAGATGCCATTTTTTTGTTTTCTGTTATTTTGAAAGTGTAAATGATGGAAATAAAATCTAACTTTTGTTGACATATTATAAGAATGTCTAATCTGTAATTTGATGCCTTTTGGAGATTTTTCCATCTTTCCTTGGCTTTTTTATGCACATTAATACAAATTTTTAGCTGGGGTGCCCAAACTTTCGATCCCCATTTTGAAATATATTGAATACGGCCAAAATTGTAGTATTTCAAATATATGTCAATATATTTGGGAAGAATATTTTAAAAATATATTTCAAATATATTTTCTTCCATGTGGGTTATGTCCCTTCCCTCGATGGAAATACATCCAAGTTCTAAAAAAAACATTTATCTACTCCAAAAGGACTTTTGGACTCACAAAGAGTTTACTAAAGTCCAACAGGCTATTCACTTTGCAGGAGCATTTTCCCTTAGCTTAATGAAGGAGGTGAAGGAGGTGAAGCCCTGCTGACTTCCATCATCCAATCAGGGGCAACCAAATATATTGTGTTAATATTGTTAATGTGTGGGATTTGGTATTGTTTGCAAAGTGAATTTTCATCGCATTCACAAAGCTAAGGAAAACTTACCTTGCAAAGTGAAAAGCCTATACATTTATAGGGAAAGTTGATCCAGGGAATATCCGATTGCCTCTCGGGGGATCAGGAAGGAATTTTTTCCCTGCAGGAGCAAATTGGATCGTGTTTTGCTGGGTTTCCTGCCTTCCTCTGGATCAACTGTGGGTGTAGGATTATCACTTTTTTTTTGTTGAACTGGATGGACTTTTGTCTTTTTTGCAGCCAGACTAACTATGGAACTATGGAACAGCTGGATGGCCATAGTTTGGAGACCCCTGGGCTAGATGAACTATGCCAGCTTCGTATATCTGTTAGATCTCCATTGACCATACTTCCAGGATTGGTATCTAAATACCTTTTCTCATTAACAGTTAGAGCAGTCTTGTGGCTTCTATCAGTGTCCAGCAGAGCACTAGCTAAAGCTTGTAGGAGGAGTTTTCTTTCTTCTCTAGGAGGATAGAAATCCCCTGACCTTTTGTCTGGACAGTGCTGATTAGCCATGTGCTGATCACATTCACTCTCCCAAGAAAAAAAAAACCCTCTCTAGCAATACACACCAAACTGAGCATGTGCCTGCCTACGGTTCCATTTGGAGATAAGTGGTGGTTGCTTGAACAAGAGGAGGAGCAGAGAAGATAGGATCAAACAGCCTTTCTAAACAATACAGAGGATTAACCCCTTAGGTCCCACAGTGAGTATAACAAGCATGCTTTCCTGCATCTACAGACTGATTGTACTGTTGTGGGTTTAGTAACACTTTAACCCCTCGCCCTCCAGAGGATTTCCCCACCTTCCTGACCAGGCCATTTTTTTCGATACCGCACTGTGTTACTTTAACTGCCAATTGCGCGGTCATGCAACGCTGCACCCAATTTAAATTTACGTCTTTTTTTCCCCAGAAATAGAGTTTTCTTTCGGTGGTATTTGATGACCTGTGTTTTTTTTATTTTTTGCGCTATAAACAAAAAAAGACCGACAATTTTGAAAAAAGCCTCAATATTTTTTACTTTTTTTGCTATTAAACACGTCCAATAAAAAAGTCACATTCCGTCCAAAATGTCTCCCGCTCCGTGTCTTTGCTAAAAAAAAATCCCAATACGTGCAAATTAATTGGTTTACGTGAAAGTTATAGCGTTTACAAATGGCGGTATTTATACTGGGATTTTAATTTACATTTTTTTTTACACTAGTAATGGTGGCGATCGGCGACTTATAGCGGGACTGCAGCTGGCATTCTGACACTGGGGGGGGGGGGGGAACTGACACATCCCCAGTGACACCAATACAGTGATCAGTGCTAATAAAAAGCCTTGACACCGTACTAATGGCACTGGGCAGGAAGGGGTTAACCCTTTGAGGACCAAGGGACGTATTTGTCCCATGTTTTTAATTCCCTGTATCATCTGATTAAGAACTTAAAATACTTTTTTTTTTTTTTGGTTTGAGTCAAAATATTAGTTGTTATCAACAAATGGATCTAACTTTTTGCCAATTATTTCATGAAATGGCTTAGTTACAGCAACTGAAGTGTACGAACTTTAAAAACAAAAAATTGATTCTTTTGGCGTTCCGTAATCTTATGGTCCTAAAAGGGTTAACACTTTAACATTACAATAAAGGCTCATCGGGGTTGATTTACAAAATCTGGAGCTTCCAGGGTTTGTTTGACAAAGTTGAATTGACCAAACTGAAGTTAAAAGCTGATTGGCTCCCATGAACATTCTGCACTCTCCAGTTTTAGTAAATCCACCCCATAGTGTACACTTCTTTCCTTCGCTCTGACAGTTGCCTATAAAGCAATGGTTCTCATCCTTCCTAATGCCGCGACCCTTTAATACAGTTCCTCATGTTGTGGTGACCCCCAACCATAAAATTATTTACCCAGTAATTATAATTCATGAGTGTCGTTTTACCTCCAATACTGCTGCTTTCAACACAGTTGCTGCTTTTAACAGAGTAGCTGCTTTCAACACAGCAGCTGCTTTCTACACAGTAGCTGCTCTTTACACATCGGAAATATGTGTTTTCTGATGGTCTTAGGGCAGTGGTCTCTTTACACACTTTAATGCGGCTCTTCTGTGTGCCGGGCGCCCGCTCCCCTCCCTCCTCTCGGGCGGCCTCCCCAAAAGTCAGGACTCTGCAGCTAGCCCAGCAATGGGCAAACTACGGCCCGGCGGACCTTTTAATCCGGCCCGCAGAGCGTGGCAAACATTGGCTGTCAGGATGTAGGCGGGGCAGCGTGACGAACTCCTCTCCTCTCACAGTCCGCCCTGAAGACCGGAACGGCGCGGGAACAAGGCGAGAGGAACGCGCGGAGCAAAGGTAAGTGAATTGACACAATATGGGGAATGAATTACTATAGGGGGGATGAATTACTATATGGGGGATGAATTACTATATGGGGGATGAATTACTATGGGGGATGAATTACTATATGGGGGATGAATTACTATATGGGGGATGAATTACTATATGGGGGATGAATTACTATGGGGGATGAATTACTATATGAGGGATGAATTACTATATGGGGGATTAATTACTATGGGGGATGAATTACTATATGGGGGATGAATTACTATGGGGGATGAATTACTATGGGGGATGAATTACTATATGGGGGATGAATTACTATATGGGGGGTGGATTACTATGGGGGATGAATTACTATATGGGGGATGAATTACTATGGGGGATGAATTACTATATGGGGGATGAATTACTATATGGGGGATGAATTACTATGGGGGATGAATTACTATATGGGGGATGAATTACTATGGGGGATGAATTACTATATGGGGGATGAATTACTATATGGGGATGAATTACTATAGGGGGGATGAATTACTATATGGGGGATGAATTACTATGGGGGATGAATTACTATATGGGGGATGAATTACTATGGGGGATGAATTACTATATGGGGGATGAATTACTATATGGGGATGAATTACTATATGGGGGATGAATTACTATATGGGGGATGAATTACTATGGGGGATGAATTACTATGGGGGATTAATTACTATGGGGGATGAATTACTATATGGGGGATGTATTTTCATTTTTAAAAATGTGGCTCTCAAAATAAATTTCAATCGTGGTTTTGGCGAGATTTGGCTCAGTTGAAAAAAAGGTTGCCCACCACTGTCTTAGGGGACCCCTCTGAAAGGGTCGTACGACCCCCAAAGGGGTCACAACCCACAGGTTGAGAACCACTGCTATAAAGTCTATATAACGAAATTGTTGCAGATGAACATCTCCGCCCGGAGGGACTACAATGTGTCTTTTATCATGGATGAGTCCAAATGGTTCCTCCGTAACGTCACAGAATATAAGATCCCCCTTCATCATGGAACCAGCTACACCGTCGCCCTTCAAGGATTCACATCAGCCGGAGCAGGGAATGTGACAACCTTACCATTTGAAACAGAAATTGGAGGTGAGCACTATGTTCAAGTGTGGCATTTGCTGAGCCTGGTAATATGATCAAAATCATTTTTATCATTTCTCCATTCCTGTAGAAGTTCACATTTTGAGACTAACGGTCAAATCATATCTAGGCATTGTCCTTGGATCATGTACAGGGGCGGACTGACCATTTGGAAACTCGGGCACTGGCCGAGGGCCTGGGGTCAGTAGGGGGCCCCATGAGATGCCCCTGGTACCTTTTTCATAGGCGTTTCTGAGTTTGGGCAAGGACACAGGGGCCCCATGATCCCCTATTGCCCGGGGGCCCCATGAGTTGTCAGTCTGCCCCTGATCATGTACCTTCTCTATTTCTAATTAATCAGCAATATATTCCAATGAGTACACCTTGTTGTGTCTCCGGAAAAGGAAAAACAGAACCATTTCCCCAGTGGGACACATACAGCAAAATAAATAAATAAATAAATAAAACTTACATGGGTTCGTTCCAATCCAACATGAAATAAAAAAATAGCTATAGATACATTAGAAATAAAAAAAAAGATCAGTAATCAGATTGAATACTGCAGTAGAAGTGTTCCAATAATAACATTTTTCAAGTTTGTTTCCTTATCAAAAAAGACAGCCAAGATCCAATTCTCACAAGTTGTTTGAGGCTGAAATTCATGTCTGAGGTGAGCATATTGTACTATGAAACAGGGCCGGATCTAGTCTATCTGATCTGGGGGTGCAGTGAAAAAAAGTCAGGGGGCATAATGGCAGCACTGTGTGTGAGTCTCTGACAGTGTGTCAAAGTTTTATCAATAATCAATAACTTGGGGGTTGAGGATCACTGCATAGGAAAATTTTGTAGCAGCCTGAAGTTCAGCTTTCAATTAGTTCCTGAATCCCCTTTTCAGATCCTCCTCATCATGTGGAGAACACAATGAATTGTTCTACTGTACAGCTGCTCCCGGTGCAGGATCTGTTTGGGCCAATCAGGTGAGATATTGCTAATGACTTCTTTATAACTTATGCCTACCATGTGGATTCATATTGGTAATTAACTTTTTGCATTTAAAGTAGAGCTACGCAACTCACACATGTACACTATATACAGTAAGTAAATGTCAGCGGATACCTGACCACCACACCTTGTCCACCATGCCATTCCAAAATCATGGACATTAACCACTTCCAGTCTGGACACTTTCCCCCCCTTCCTGTCCGGACACTTTCCCTCCCTTCCAGTCCAGACGCATTCCCCCCTTTCCAGTCCGGAGACTTTCCCCCCCTTCCAGTCCGGACACTTTCCCCCCCTTCCAGTCCGGACACTTTCACCCCCCTTCCAGTCCGGACACTTTCCCCCCCTTCCAGTCCGGACACTTTCACCCCCTTCCAGTCCGGGCACTTTCGCCCCCTTCCAGTCCGGACACTTTCCCCCCCTTCCAGTCCGGACACTTTCCCCCCCTTCCAGTCCGGACACTTTCACCCCCCTTCCAGTCCAGACACTTTCCCCCCCTTCCAGTCCGGACACTTTCCCCCCCTTCCAGTCCAGACACTTTCACCCCCTTCCAGTCCGGGCACTTTCACCCCCTTCCAGTCCGGGCACTTCCCCCCCCCCTTCCAGTCCGGACACTTTCTCCCCTTCCAGTCCGGACACTTTCCCCCCCTTCCAGTCCGGACACTTTCACCCCCTTCCAGTCCGGACACTTTCCCTCCCTTCCAGTCCGGACACTTTCCCCCCCTTCCAGTCCGGACACTTTCCCCCCCTTCCAGTCCGGACACTTTCCCCCCCTTCCAGTCCGGACACTTTCCCCTCCTTCCAGTCCGGACACTTTCCCCTCCTTCCAGTCCGGACACTTTGCCCCCCTTCCAGTCCGGACACTTTCACCCCCTTCCAGTCCGGGCACTTCCCCCCCCTTCCAGTCCGGACACTTTCCCCCCCTTCCAGTCCGGACACTTTCCCCCCTTCCAGTCCGGACACTTTCCCCCCTTCCAGTCCGGACACTTTCCCCCCCTTCCAGTCCGGACACTTTCACCCCCTTCCAGTCTGGACACTTTCCCCCCCTTCCAGTCCGGACACTTTCCCCCCCTTCCAGTCCAGGCCAATCTTCAGCTTTCAGCGCTATCACACTTTGAGTGACAATTACTCAGTCATGCAACATTGTACCCATTGTTATCCTTTTTTTGAGACAGATGGAGCTTTATTTTGGTGGTATTCGATCACCACTGGGTTTTTTATTTTTTGCTATATAAATGAAAAAATACAGAAAATTTTGAAAAACAATAATTTTTTTTGCTTAGTTTTTGTTATAAATTCATAGCAAATATTTTTCAAATAGATAATTTTTCTTCATGAATTTAGGCCAAAATGTATTCTGCTACATTTTTGGGGTAAAAATAACCTAAACCAGTTTATATTATTTAGTCTGTAGCTATAGAGTCTACAACTATGGGATATATATTTGAAAATTGATCAGTTGAGATCCTAAAATGCCGGACACTGGAATGGCGTATGGCAGTGATCAGGGAACTGGTATGGGGTATTGAGGTGATCAGGGTGCTGGTATGGGGTGATCAGGATGCTGGTATGGTGTATGGAGGTGATCAGGGAACTGGTATGGGGTATGGCGGTGATCAGGACGCTGGTATGGGGTATGGCGGTGATCAGGATGCTGGTATGGGGTATGGCGGTGATCAGGATGCTGGTATGGGGTATGGCAGTGATCAGGACGCTGGTATGGGGTATGGTGGTGATCAGGATGCTGGTATGGGGTATGGCGGTGATCAGGACGCTGGTATGGGGTATGGTGGTGATCAGGATGCTGGTATGGGGTATGGCGGTGATCAGGATGCTGGTATGGGGTATGGCAGTGATCAGGATGCTGGTATGGGGTATGGCAGTGATCAGGATGCTGGTATGGGGTATGGCGGTGATCAGGACGCTGGTATGGGGTATGGGGTGTTCAGGGTGCTGGTATGGGGTATGGCAGTGATCAGGATGCTGGTATGGTGTATGGAGGTGATCAGGGAGCTGGTATGGGGTATGGTGGTGATAAGGATGTTGGTATGGCGGTGATCAGGATGCTGGTATGGGGTACGGAGGTGATCAGGATGCTGGTATGGGGTATGGCGGTGATCAGGATGCTGGTATGGGGTATGGCGGTGATCAGGATGCTGGTATGGGGTACGGAGGTGATCAGGATGCTGGTATGGGGTATGGCGGTGATCAGGACGCTGGTATGGGGTATGGTGGTGATCAGGACGCTGGTATGGGGTATGGCGGTGATCAGGACGCTGGTATGGGGCATGGCGGTGATCAGGACGCTGGTATGGGGTATGGCAGTGATCAGGACACTGGTATGGGGCATGGCGGTGATCAGGACGCTGGTATGGGGCATGGCGGTGATCAGGATGCTGGTATGGGGTATGGCGGTGATCAGGATGCTGGTATGGGGTATGGCGGTGATCAGGATGCTGGTATGGGGTATGGAGGTAATCAGGGTGCCTGTATGGCATATGGCAGTGATCAGGACACTGGTATAGCTGTGATCAGGACATTGGTATTGTGTATGGGGGTGTTTTATGTGCAAAGGGACAGGTGACAGGGCCTCCCTGCATTATTTATTATTGTTGTTGTGGGACAGGGATCAGGGACACAGCGGCACTAAACTGGGGCACTGGGGTGGCTTGCACTGCAGTGTGTGGGTGTACAAGCAGCCTGACAGGGTGCTGTACAATCGCACAGGGCAGGATTGCTTCTCTGATCTCACACTGAGAGCAGAGAGAAGCGATCTTTACTTTCAGTTTAATTTTTACTATGTGAGTGCTGTGATTGGTCACAGCAGTCACATGGTAAAACACCACATGATTGCATGAACACAGCAGTAATGTGATCTGCTGTGTCTGGATGACACACCCATCACCGGGCTCCTGGGTGCATGCTCTCTGAGGCACGCAGGAGCCATCAATGCGACCTTCCATACAGGAGCGTTAGCCCGCATCGGTGCTGCTTCCCATCCTCCATCTATTTAGAATGGGTGGATGGGAAGAGGTTAATATGGAGTTGCTGACCCTTTGTGCCTACAGCAGCCTTCACTCTTCTGGAAGGCTTTAAATAAGATTTTGAAGGTGTTAGTTGGAATGTGTGCCCATTTAGCCAATAGAACATTTGTGAGGTCAGATAGTGATGGTGGATGAGAAGACCTGGCTCACAACTGGATTTCCAAATCTTTCAAAAGGTGATCGGTGAGGTTGAGGTCAGGTATTAATGTTGGATGAGATAGACCTAGCTCAAAATTGGAATTCCAACTCATCCAAAATTTGTTCAGTACAGTTGAGGTCAAGTATTGATGTTGGTTGAGAGAGACCTGACTCCCAATCGTATTTCCTACTTATCGGAAAAGTGTTCAGTAGGGCTGAAGTCCGATACAGATTTTGGATGGTAAGATCTTGCTTGCTCTCAGATTTCCAATTCATCCAAAAGGTGTTCAGTAGTGTTTAGGTGAGGTATTGATGTTGGATGAGATCGACCTTCCTCACAATCAGATTTCCAATTCATCCAAAAGGTGTTCAGTAGTGTTTAGGTGAGGTATTGATGTTGGATGAGATCGACCTTCCTCACAATCAGATTTCCAATTCATCCAAAAGGTGTTCAGTAGTGTTTAGGTCAGGTATTGATGTTGGATGAGATCGACCTTCCTCACAATCAAATTTCCAATTCACCTAAAAGGTGTTTAGTAGTGTTGAGGTCAAATATTGATGTTGGATGAGAGAGACATGGGTCAAAATTAATTTCCAACTCATCCAAAAGGTGTTTAGTAGGGTTGAGGTCAGATACGTATGTTGAATGAGAAGATCTGGTTTGCAATTGGATTTCCAACTCATCCAAGAGGTGTTCAATAGGGCTGAGGTCAAATACAAATGTTGGATGTGAAGATCTGGCTCCAAATTGGATTTCCAATTTGTCTAAAGGGTGTTCAGTATAGCTGGGGTCAGGTACTGATGATGGATGAGAAAACCTGGTTCACAAGCAAATATCCAACTCTTCGAAAAGGTGTTAAGTTGGGCTGAAGTCAAGTAGTGATGGTGGTTGAGAAGACCTGGCTCACACCTGGATTGCCAACTCATCCGAAATGTTTTCAGTAGTACTGAGGTCAAGTATTGATATTGAATGAGAAAGTCCTGGCTCACAATCGGATTTCCAATTCATCCTAAAGGTGTTCACAAAAGAAAAAAAGGGTGGTATTCTCTAGGTACCAATCAAACAACACCACTGGGATAAAAAATATACAATAGTTTTATTGAACAAAGTATGAATATACTTATAACATAACTTTGTTTAGATCACTTATTAGATGAGTTGGTTGAGTTCCATCTGGGAAAGTATCTTCAGATAAACTTAGAGACCTTGAAACCTGAACAGCTCTTAACCACTTGAGCCCCAGAGGATTTACCCCCCTTAATGACCACGCCTTTTTTTGCTGTTTGGCGCTGCACTAATTCAAATGATAATTGCGCGGTCATGCAATGCTGCACCCAAACGAAATTTACGTCCTTTTTTTCACACAAATAGAGCTTTCTTTCAGTGGTATTTGATCACCTGTGCGCTTTTTATTTTTTGCGCTATAAACAAAAAAAACACGAAAATTTTGAAAAAAAACATTTTCTACTTTCAGCTATAAAAAATATATCGTAAACTCAAAGTTAGTCATAAATTTAAGCCAAAATGTGTTCTGCTCCATGTTTTTGGTAAAAAAAATCCTGTGCATTAGCGGGCAAACTGGCGCTATCTGGGAGGGGTGCTAACACTATTTGAAGTCACCACTGACACTAATACAGTGATCAGTAAAAATCTGTTCACTGTAATCAATGACACTGGTGACCTGGCAGTGAAGGGGTTAACTGGGGGGGGGGGGTGGGGGGCGATCAAGGGGTTAAATGAGATTACTGGTGTACTGGCGGGCAAACTGGCGCTATCTGGGAGGGGCGCTAACACTATTGGAAGTCGCCAGCGACACTGATACAGTGATCAGTAAAAATCTGTTCACTGATCAATGACACTGGTGACAGGGCAGTGAAGGGGTTAACTCGGGGGGGGGGGGCGATCAAGGGGTTAGACGGAATTACTGGTGTATTAGCGGGCAATCTGGCGCTATCTGGTAGGGGCGCTAACACTATCGGAAGTTGCCAGCGACACTGATACAGTGATCAGTAAAAATCGGTTCACTGATCAGTGACACTGGTGACAGGGCAGTGAAGGGGTTAACTGGGGGGGCAATCAAGGGGTTAAACAGGATTACTGGTGTACTGGCGGGCAATCTGGCGCTATCTGGGAGGGGCGCTAACACTATCGGAAGTCGCCAGCGACACTGATACAGTGATCAGTAAAAATCTGTTCACTGATCAGTGACACTGGTGACAGGGCAGTGAAGGGGTTAACTGGGGGGGGGGCGATCAGGGGGTTAAATGTGTCCTAGGTGTGTTCTAACTGTGGGTATGTGCTGTTTTATTCACAATTTGTATGTCTTCTTCTCTGTCTGGAACGGAATGTGTTTCATTTGGTGGTAAATGGTAATGGATAGCTCCTGGTTTTTTTTATTATCAAAGGAAAACTGGCCCAAAATAATAAAAAAAAATCATTTTTTTATTTAGCTGTATGTTTCTTGTTACGACCATAACCTACTGTGACATAAATGTGCAGATGTGAGTAGCTGAGAGGTGACCTGTAGCAATATGTAATCCTAAATAAAGTTTCAGTCCTTGTCATTAACCACTTCCAGTCCGGACACTTTCCCCCCATCCAGTCCAGGCCAATTTTCAGCTTTCAGCGCTATCACACTTTGAATGACAATTGCGCGGTCATACAACACTGTACCCATATGAACTTTTTACCATTTTTTTGAGACAGATAAAGATTTATTTTGGTGGTATTTATTCATCACTGGAATTTTTATTTTTTTTGCTATATAAATGAAAATGTCCACAAATTTTGAAAAAAAGTGTTTTTCTTATAAAATGTTGCAAATAAATAATCTTTCTTCATAAATCTTGGGCAAAATTTATTCCGTTTATCTTTTTAGTAAAAAAAAAATAAGCCAAATTAGTTTATAACCAAAAATTATAATTTTTAAACGTTTTTTTACATTTTTATTTTTTTTTGTTTTTTTGTTTTTTTTTACATACTGTCATCCTAGCAGTACAGTGTCACCATGGTGACACTGTACTACTTGTGGGGGGTGATGAAGATTTTTTTTTTTACACTGCTTTTACACCCATATAGGATGTAAAAGCAATCATTTCTCCTTCTCTCTGGCTGCATTCTTGTAGCCATTGAGAACTACTGAGTGAGCTGTGATTGGTCACAGCTTGTCACATGGTACAAGGCTGTCGTGAATAGCCTTGTACCATGTGACCTCTGTGATCATTCACAGATTTCACGCGTAGTAAGCAATGATGTCAGAAGTGACATCTTGCTTACTACTTTGCATGTGATCACTGATTGGCCAATCAGTGATCACATGATCGGGACCTCGTACAGAGGTCCTTTCCGACGATCAGTGTTTCACTGTGTCCGGAGGACACAGCGGGCACCGGATCGCGGTGCTGCACGCTCCCAGGGAGCGCGCAGAAGCAGGGTGCGGGGAGGCCATTTATAAATGGCCACCCGACCCTGCACTGCCACCGTCTGGCCGTTTATATACAAGGGCCGGACGGGAGGTGGTTAAAGATGTATTCAGAGACAGATGGTCATCAATTAGCATCTGAAGGGACTAGCTTCCTCTGGAAGTGGCACCTGGGTGCTAATAAGATTTTGTCACCTATATGTAATCAGACTATGCCATCTTCCTGAAGCTGAAAAGAGAAATGCAGAGGTTTCAGCTTCATGACATCAGGGGGTCTCCGAGCTGTCTACGGAGCTCTAAAAGTATATACATACATCAAAGGAGTATGTTTCATCCCTCATAAAAGCTAAAATATTAGTTGCAGAGAGATGAAAATACTTCCTTCTGATGGGGCACTCTGTAGGCTACATCGGCATATAAAAACTGTATTTGTGGACTATGTAGAATACCAGGAATATGCAGGAAATGGTTATGTGGCGCTGGAGTGCGATAGCGGAACAGTGATCGGTACTGTCGCGATTGGACTGATGCGCTGGTGTCGGAAATTCAATCCCTGACTTGGTGATTCAACCCGGTCTTGGTCCAATTGACTTTGGGCAGTTCGGCACCCAAAACAGCCTTTGGGTGGGTACAAGAACACCCCCCAGAGTCAATTGGCTAAGAACTCATGTCCAGCCTATGTCCATATCCCCATAAATTGACGACACGGACATTTGGGCAGTTTGATTCATATGGAGCTGGTTCGATTTGACTGATGGATTGCTGACTCTCCCTGACTTGCTCGAGTCACAGGATAAATCTGGGTAAAAGTTTTATCTCTGTTTTTTATTCCCTTTTATTTTATAGTGAATAGTCATTTGTGTGTCTTCTTGTAGTTTTTGTATTTTCTGTAACTTGTTATACTTTGTACATATTTTATGCTCCGCCTACTTTGGGATATTAAATCTTAAAATTAATAAGTGACTTCTGGGTATTTAAGCTCGGGCTCATATCTCCGGAGAGATTGTATTGTATTAATGTTAGTGCCTTTATATGCTCGGTCAAGGTCATTGCCAATCTGTATGCAATCGCACTGTGTGTTGGCAGTTTGCGTGCAGACTGCAAAAGGTAACAGATCTGCCAGACGGAGATCTGTGTGTGTGTGGTGTCCCAGCAGACCGTTCTGTGGATAAACTGTTGGGTGGTGGCAAGCTCCCGTTTGTGGTGTGTCTGGTGCGGGGGGGTGTGGACAGTGGAAGAGTGATTAACACCGGGGTTCTGGCTTGTAGGATAGCTGGAGGGACCCTAGAAGGGTGTGCGATTGCTAAGCTGCTCCCCAACCCTAGTTAGTGCATCAGATTGTATGTAAGATTTGTATCTGCCAGTGTGTGGTCGGTTGACTGGATTGGAGTGGAGTCTCCCTCCGGTGGTGGTCAAGAGGTAGTGCGGGCTGTGAAAGTGTATCACGGCTGATCTTATATACGGTTTTATATATTCAAAGCTAAGTTCCCCTTATTCCCTCGTACCCCAAGTCACGTCCGCATATTGCGCGCTTCAGTTAGCTAGTCGCTGTGGGCGTGGCGTGGGGGGGTGACCTACCACCAAAGAACAACCCAAAAAAAATTCTCCAGCTCTTGATGATCGCAGTGATACCATCTATGTGGATGTTATTTGTTGTTTGTACTCGGAGTACAGCCCAGAAACAATAGTGCGCATTTTGTTTTTGTCTTTTTTTTTTTTTTTTTACCTAAAACACACTGACACTGACATTGACACTAACTGACACTGATACCAAAATTTTTTTTAAATCCTGACCTTTGACATTGACTTTTGACCCTGACCTTGACCCAAACACTAACCCTGGCACTTAACTAGATCAAACCTTGAGCTAGGTATTTTTCTTTATTTTTTCTTTTATTTTTTTTATATTTATTTATCTTTTTTCTTTTACAAATTTTTTTTCCCCTCTATGCCAGGAGTTAGAGAGATACAATGTATAATAGAATGTACAGTATATAATGATACAATGTATCTCTCTTCTCCATTCATAGAGAGAGAAAAAAAACAAGGGGCCGGGCTGTACAGTGACTGATCACTGTGATAGCCAATCAGGAGCTATCACAGCGATCATGTGACCCGGAATAGGGAGTCCCGGGTTCCGATCGATAGAATGGGACCCAGGGCTCTCAGTGACAGTGCAGTCTCTGTGCTGGGTGCGCGTCGAGCGGCACGCTCCCAGCACAAAGACAGGTACGCAAATATGCGGCCCCACAGAAAAAAGCCCAGTTCTGTGAGGCCGCATATTTGTGTGACGTCGGCGTCAAGAGGTTAATATTGTGAGATTCTATGCTTGGCAGGTAATGAATACAATCGTACATTGCCATATCCATTTTGTGAACCTATGGTTCTTAGGCTACGTTCACACTAGCTTTGTTAGCAGGCGTCAATCGTTTGGGAAGTGTTTTTAATGCTTCTCAAATGCCTATGAAAATTCTGCACATGGCAGCACACAGCGCTGTTCACACAACAGTGACAAAACTGATGGCTCATGTCGAGTCAGGAGGAGCTTTAGCCTCCCATTCAAGTCTATGGTACCGCTCCTCAAATGCCTGCCAGGCATTTGCGTTGCGGTTGTGAGGCATTTGGGGAGCGTTAATACCATTTAACTTCATTATAGGCATTTGTGGTGCAGTTTTAATGCTTGGTGAATGCCTCAAAACCGTGCATAGGGCGTCTAGGTAGCATCTAGGCCCCATATCTGTGCTCAGACACAATCCCCCCATGTTCCTACAATACAATGAGGGCATCTCTTTATTGGTCTTTATGTCCATGTTCAGACCAGGGATGGGGCCCCCGGGCAATAGGAAATCATGGGGCTCCTGTGTTCTTGCCCACACTCAAACCACACCCAAAAAAGCCTATGAAGCCTATTGGTCTCTATGTCCATGCTCAGACACAATCCCCCCATGTTCCTACAATACAATGAGGGGGTCTCTCTATTGATCTGTATGTCCATGCTCAGACACAATCAGCCCATTTTCCTACAATGCAATGAGGGGGTCTCTCTATTGGTCTCTATGTCTGTGCTCAGACACAATCCCCGAATGTTGCTACAACAATGAGGGTGTCTCTCTATTGGTCTTTATGTCCCTGCTCAGACACAATCCCCCCATGTTCCTACAACAATGAGGGTGTCTCTCTATTGGTCTCTATGTCCATGCTCAGACACAATCCCCCCCATGTTCCTACAATACAATGAGGGGGTCTCTCTATTGGTCTCTATGTCCGTGCTCAGACACAATCCCCCCATGTTCCTACAATACAATGAGGGGGTCTCTCTATTGGTCTCTATGTCCATGCTCAGACACAATCCCCCCATGTTCCTACAATACAATGAGGGGGTCTCTCTATTGGTCTCTATGTCCGTGCTCAGACACAATCCCCCCCATGTTCCTACAATACAATGAGGGGGTCTCTCTATTGGTCTCTATGTCCGTGCTCAGACACAATCCCCCCATGTTCCTACAATACAATGAGGGGGTCTCTCTATTGGTCTCTATGTCCATGCTCAGACACAATCCCCCCATGTTCCTACAATACAATGAGGGGGTCTCTTTATTGGTCTCTATGTCCGTGCTCAGACACAATCCCCGAATGTTGCTACAACAATGAGGGTGTCTCTCTATTGGTCTTTATGTCCATGCTCAGACACAATCCCCCCATGTTCCTACAACAATGAGGGTGTCTCTCTATTGGTCTCTATGTCCATGCTCAGACACAATCCCCCCATGTTCCTACAATACAATGAGGGGGTCTCTCTATTGGTCTCTATGTCCACGCTCAGACACAATCCCCCCATGTTCCTACAATACAATGAGGGGGTCTCTCTATTGGTCTCTATGTCCGTGCTCAGACACAATCCCCCCATGTTCCTACAATACAATGAGGGGGTCTCTCTATTGGTCTCTATGTCTGTGCTCAGGCACAATCCCCCCATGTTCCTACAATACAATGAGGGCGTTCACAGATGTTCACAGATGAAGTAGATCCATATTTGTATGGGTAAGTGCAGTAGTTACAGTTCAGAAGCACAAGATAGATGAGCAAATGATATCAAAGCTTTAACTCGTTGTTTGTTTCCCATCTCCAGCTTTTATGAAATAATTGTCTTTGGTGGTCAGGAACACAATATGAGTGCAAACTGTCTGAGGTTCAAAACCATCCACTACAACTCCAGCTGGACTTCGAGTCATTATACTGCGGCTGTTCTCCCAGCACAGAACCTTACCGGGTCCAGGACCTTCCTTCTGGGGGATAATCAGTATTACGATGGATTCCACAATGCCCCTCTGATCCTCAACCAGAACTACACCATCTACATACGGGTCACCAGCCAATGGAAAGAGGTGTGTTTTAACTCGATTCTTTCTGCTGTATTAGTCTGGGCCAGTTGTATTGGAAAACTTCAGCCGATTGCTTAAAGCTAAAGCTCAGCTTTGGACTACACTTTATTCCTGAACTAGCCCCAGCTCAGGCTTTTCAATCCAGAGCCCACAGCATGGGTGGTCCATGAGAAGGAAGGGGGCAATATGGAGGGATGGGAGAAGGACCCTTAATGCTGGAGTTTGGCTTTTAAATGATGTTCTATGCATAGATATTTCTTCTTAAAGTAGACGTAACAGGCAATACAATAAATGCCGCCTCCCCACCGCTCTACTGTTGTTATGGCAACTTTGGGGATTCCAGGAAAACTCCGGACACGAACTTGAGGAAAACAAGCTTTTTATTTACCAGCTGGTTGACCTAGCCAGACTCGTGTCTGCAAGCTAAGTGCCTTGAAATGCATCTTACATGTGTATATATCAACAATTACATCACAATGCATATATTTCCTCTTTATTTTTTGTACCTTTAAAATACATTCTGAGCAGTTCAGGATATAGCCTTTGCGGTTTCACATTTAGATAAAATATCACCAACTGAAAGTTAGGGTGTCC
Organism: Staurois parvus; assembly: GCF_062004578.1. NCBI lineage: Eukaryota > Metazoa > Chordata > Amphibia > Anura > Ranidae > Staurois > Staurois parvus. Next base: position 710,455 of record NW_028319665.1, on the reverse strand, counting down.
GTTGCTAGACTGGAACACATTGTTCCACAGGAAATGAGGGGGACGAAGTGAGCTGATGACCTGGTTCTGCAAACAGATGCTTTTAAAAATGTTAAAGCTTAAGGGGAATCCTGCAATATTTGGGTGCTGCCACACTATTACCCGCATACTTTTTCTATATGGTCACATGACTGCAAAGCTCCGCCTAGAGCTTTGTGGTCACATGACTGCTTGGAATACATTTAATTACACTTTATTAGACACTCTGTGCAGGTTATATAAGAGCAGTAGAGAGAGGATATTGAATTTTTTATCTTTAATTGTAATATCCTGGTTTTGGATGACACGGGGCTCCATTCACAAAGCAGATTTACTTATCTCATAGGTCAGATCTCACAGTTCACAATTCACAAAGCTTCTTGAGATTTTTATTTTTTTTAAGTATGGCCTGCCCTTTAAATCCCATACAAGGTGACAGAGTCTCAAGGCAAGGCTACGTTTATTGCTTTTATATTTTTTTTATTTTTATATTGCCAGAACTTAAAACTAAAACATTTAAAACAATTACATACACGGCTCAAAAACTGAAAGAGAGACATTGTCTGGCATCAAGTCAGTGACACTCCTGGGATATTGATCTGGTCAGGTAAGTCGCAGAGGGGGTTGTTCATCAGTTTCAGCTGCTTTGGGGTTCATGAAATTAATAGGGGCACTAGATGGGCAACAATGAGACGACCCCCAAAACAGGAATGGCTTTACAGGTGGAGGCCACTGACATTTTTTCCCTACTCCTCTTTTCTGACTGTTTTTCACTCGTTTTGCATTTGGCTAGGGTCAGTGTCACTACTGGTAGCATGAGGCCATACCTGGACCCTACAGAGGTTGTACAGGCAGTCCAACTCATCAATACGTACCATTGCCAGAAGGTTTGCTGTGTCTCCCAGCACAGTCTCAAGAGCATGGAGGAGATTCCAGGAGACAAGAGCATGGAGGAGATTCCAGGAGACAGGCAGTTCCTCTAGGAGAGCTGGACAGGGCCATAGGAGCTCCTTAACCCATCATCAGGACTGGTATCTGCTCCTTTGTGCAAGGAGGAACAGGATGAGCACTGCCAGAGCCCTACAAAATGACCTCCAGCAGGCCACTGGTGTGAATGTCTCTGACCAAACAATCAGAAACAGACTTCATGAGGGTGGCCTGAGGACCCGACGTCCTCTAGTGGGCCCTGTGCTCACTGCCTGGCACCATAGAGCTGGATTGGCATTGGCCATTGAACCCCAGAATTGGCAGGTCCACCACTGGCACCCTGTGCTTTTCACAGATGAGAGCAGGTTCACCCTGAGCACATGTGACAGACGTGAAAGGGTCTGGAGAAGCCATGGAGAACGTTCTGCTGCCTGTAACATGGTTCAGCATGACCGTTGTGGTGGTGGGTCAGTGATGGTCTGGGGAGGCATATCCATGGAGGGACACACAGACCTCTACAGGCTAGACAATGGCACCCTGACTGCTATTAGGTATTGGGATGAAATCCTTGGACCCATTGTCAGACCCTACGCTGGTGCAGAGGGTCCTGGGTTCCTCCTGGTGCAGAGGGTCCTGGGTTCCTCCTGGTGCAGTGGGTCCTGGGTTCCTCTTGGTGCGGTGGGTCCTGGGTTTCTCCTGATGCAGTGGGTCCTGGGTTCCTCCTGATGCAGTGGGTCCTGGGTTCCTCCTGGTGCAGTGGGTCCTGGGTTTCTCCTGATGCAGTGGGTCCTGGGTTTCTCCTGATGCAGTGGGTCCTGGGTTCCTCCTGGTGCAATGGCTCTTGGACTCCTCCTGGTGCAGTGGGTCCTGGGCTCCTCCTGGTACACGACAATGTCCGGCCTCATGTGGGGAGAGTATGCAGGCAGTTCCTGGAGGATGAAGGAATTGATACCACTGAATGGCCCGACGCTCGCCTGGCCTAAATCCAATAGAACCCCTCTGGGATGTCATGTTTCGGTCCATCCGACGCCGCCAGGTTGCACCTCAGACTGTCCAGGAGCTCAGTGATTCCCTGGTCCAGATCTGGGAGGAAATCTCCCAGGACACCATCCGTGGTCTCATTAGGAGCCTCCCCCAACGTTGTCAGGCATGCATACAAGCACATGGGGGCCACACAGACTACTGAGGACCATTCTGAGTTGCTGCAATGACATTTCACCAACATGGACTCGCCTGCTGCATCATTTCTTCACTTTGATTTTCGGGGTGTCTTTGAATTCAGTCCTCTGTAGGTCGATCATTTCCATCAAACAATGGGGCGTCCTTACGTTCCTCACCCATCCCCCGTCCATGTCAGTATAGAGATCCAGCAGGAGATTCCTCCCCATTGAGGTCTGATGGGTTTTTAAAGTCTTCCTTCCATTTTTTTGAGCAGTGTATATAATGTTTGGGGGTTCTAACACATTTTCTATAAAACAATACTGATTGTTACATGAATAAGCGCTGCTATATAAGTACCGGAAATAGATCAATAAGACATGATTAAACAAAGTGCCAGAAAAGGCGGGGTTTTCACACAGCCAGCAACAATAGACCCCCAGCAGCCAACAACAATAGATCCACCCCAGCAACAGTGGTTCACCTGCAACAAAATATCCTCCAGCAACAATAGACCCCAAGCAGCAACAGGAGATCTCCCCTCAGCCAGAATCAATACACCCTCCAGCAGTCAGCAACAATAAACCCCTCTTTCAACAATAGATCCCTCCCAGCAACATAAGACCCACCCCCAGCAATAATAGACCCCCAGCAAAAATAGATTTTCTCCAGCAACAACAGATCCCCAGCAGTCAGCAACAATAGATCCACCCCAGCAACAATGGTCCACCCACAACAAAATACCCTCCAGCAACAATAGACCCCAAGCAGCAACAACAGATCTGCCCTCAGCCAGAATCAATACACCCTCCAGCAGTCAGCAACAATAGATTCCTCCCAGCAACATAAGACCCCCAGCAAAAATAGATCCTCTCTAGAAACAATAGAAACCCCAGCAGCCAGCATCAATAGACCCTCCAGTGCACCCCTTACATACATTCATGCTGGAGGTGACGGAATTGCGTCCCCCCGCGTTCCCGCTGAAAAGAAGCCCCATTTATATATATTCCCAGCCTAAGCAAGAATCTAAACATGAAATTAAAACTTTATTTAAATGTATTTTGTTTACAAATGTTTCCTTTTTTCCAAGGTGAATAAATCCTCGTGTGCCTGTGCTGGCTTCCTCCAAGGTACGTTTCTATATGATATGCTGTGTTACTTGTAGCTCTGCGGGAACATCACTTCTGACATCATGTCTCCTGCAGTCCCTGTACAGCAGAGCTCAGACTGCAGGAGACGCAGCACAGTGAGCCAACCAGTTGTGCTGCAGTGCACTGAACATGTTGATGGGAGGAGAGAGCAGAGTGACAGAGAGATGAGCTCATCAGTGCGCTCTTCTTTCACTGAACTGCAGCAGAGATAAATCATACATTCAGCCCTGCCAGAATGGGATGTGCTCTGTGGCAGAACTGTGTAAATCTCAGGATTGGATGGACAAAAATACAAATCTTTCTGGCAGGTTAACAGCTCCTATATATGTATTTCATTTGTGTATTCAGCTATTGAAAACCCCAGACATATGAACAAAGCACATCCCTCTATAGTGTGTACTTGTCTCAGTCCAGAGCAATAAGTGTCATTTAAATTACATCACCAATCTTGTCTCCAAATATCACCCAAACAGTCCTTTCCGCTGCTCCCACGTCCTCCTGCTCTCTAGCTCCCTTATCTCCTCCCATGCATGCTAATCTCCAGGACTTCTCCAGAGCTTCCCCCATCCTCTGGAACTCTCTACACCAATTTATCCAACTATCGCCTACTCTGCTCACTTTTAGGCGATCTCTGAAAACCGATCTCTTCAGGGAAGCCTATCCTGCCCTCAGCTAGTAATGGAATCTTCTACTCTTCCTACCAGCCCATCCCCCACAGTTACTACCTTTTGTACTACCAGCCCCACCCTCTTAGATTGTAAGCTCCCAGGATCAGGGCCCTCCTTTCCCTCTTGTATTGAACTGTATTGTTGCTGTATTATCTCCCGTTATATTGTAAAGCGCTGAGCAAACTGTCGGCGCCATAAATCCTGTATAATAATTTATGTCCACTGCCTTGTTCCTCTTCTATCAGTCACTTCTCACAAGTTTTCCTGACACTTCCCCCCTTCCTGCCCAGGCCAATTTTCAGCTTTCAGCGCTCTCACACTTTGAATGACAATTGCGCGGTCATACAACATTGTACCCAAACTATATTTTTATCATTTTGTTCACACAGCTAGAGCTTTCTTTTGGTGGTATTTAATCATCGCCGGGGTTTTTACTTTTTGTTAAATTAACAAAAAAAGACCAAAAATTTTGGGGAAAAAAAAACGTTTTTCTTTGTTTCTGTCATAAAAGTTTGCAAATAAATATTGTTCTTCATAAATTTAGGCCGAGATGTATTCTGCTACATGTCTTTGGTGAAAATAACCCAAATCGGTATTTATTATTTAGTCTGTAGAAACATTATAGAGTTCACAAACTATGGGAGATATCTGAAAATCGATCAATCCTGAAGTACTGATGGCCAATCTAATTTCTTGAGGCCCAAAAATGTCAGGACAGTACAGATATCCCCCAAATGTCAGGACAGGACAGATATCCCCCAAATGTCAGAACAGTACAGATATCCCCCAAATGTCAGGACAGTACAGATATCCCCCAAATGTCAGGACAGGACAGATATCCCCCAAATGTCAGGACAGGACAGATATCCCCCAAATGTCAGGACAGTACAGATATCCCCCAGATGTCAGAACAGTACAGATATCCCCCAAATGTCAGGACAGGACAGATATCCCCCAAATGTCAGGACAGTACAGATATCCCCCAGATGTCAGAACGGTACAGATATCCCCCAAATGTCAGGACAGGACAGATATCCCCCAAATGTCAGGACAGTACAGATATCCCCCAGATGTCAGAACGGTACAGATATCCCCCAAATGTCAGAACGGTACAGATATCCCCCAAATGTCAGGACGGTACAGATATCCCCCAAATGTCAGACAGTACAGATATCCCCCAAATGTCAGGACGGTACAGATATCCCCCAAATGTCAGAACGGTACAGATATCCCCCAAATGTTAGAACGGTACAGATATCCCCCCAATGTCAGAACGGTACAGATATCCCCCAAATGTCAGGACGGTACAGATATCCCCAAATGTCAGGACATGACAGATATCCCCCAAATGTCAGGACAGTACAGATATCCCCCAAATGTCAGGACAGTACAGATATCCCCCAAATGTCAGGACAGTACAGATATCCCCCAAATGTCAGGACAGGACAGATATCCCCAAAATGTCAGGACACTACAGATATCCCCCAAATGTCAGGACAGGACAGATATCCCCCAAATGTCAGGACAGTACAGATATCCCCCAAATGTCAGAACAGTACACATATCCCCCAAATGTCAGGACGGTAGAGATATCCCCCAAATGTCAGGACGGTACAGATATCCCCCAAATGTCAGGACGGTACAGATATCCCCCAAATGTCAGAACGGTACAGATATCCCCCAAATGTCAGAACGGTACAGATATCCCCCAAATGTCAGAACAGTACAGATATGCCCCAAATGTCAGGACAGTACAGATATCCCCCAAATGTCAGGACAGTACAGATATCCCCCAAATGTCAGGACAGTACAGATATCCCCCAAATGTCAGAACAGTACAGATATCCCCCAAATGTCAGGACCGTACAGATATCCCCCAAATGTCAGAATAGTACAGATATCCCCCAAATGTCAGGACGGTACAGATATCCCCCAAATGTCAGAATAGTACAGATATCCCCCAAATGTCAGGACGGTACAGATATCCCCCAAATGTCAGGACAGTACAGATATCCCCCAAATGTCAGGACGGTACAGATATCCAGTAAAAATGTAAATTGAAGAGGAAAGCCCACATGGTGGCAAGCATCTTGCTGGACTTAACTCACAGGAATCCAGAAATGTTTTGAGAGTGGCTGAATTCCTGGAGGTCTCCTTTAACATGATCTGTTAGAACCACTTTAAATGAATTTCCACCTGGAATATACAAGATGATGAAATTAATGAGGTAATTCTTTACTGGAGAAATAGGACGTGTGATCCACTAATATTTCTCTCTTTGTTTTTGTAGTGACAGTTGCTGAGCCTGCGAACAGCTCAGCCCAGATAATTGCCGGGTCCATATCGGCTGTGATATTACTGCTTGTCCTTCTCATCTTGGTGGTCATATGGAGGGTCCGGTCTTCAGGGTATGCCTCTCTCTGAGTTGAAGGGAAATTATACAGAGGCACAAAAAGAGGTCTCTAAATGTTTTCACCCAAGATGCTCACATTTTTCTAATCGACTTCAACTGGAAAACATTTCTGAATCATTGGTGAAAGTTGTTTGAATGTTGGGCAATGCCCTTTATAAATGGACCCCTAAGTCTCTCCCTATCCCTTCCCAGAGCCCATATCTCATGACTATGGTGTCTTCAGGGAGCCTTGGTTGACCATTCTGTTGGAAATATGGCTGACTGGACAATTTTGGTCAATCGCTGTCCCCAAATACAGTTGCAAGAAAAAGTATGTGAACCCCTTGGGATTACGTGGAGTTTTGCATGAATTGGGCATAAAATGTGCTCTGAACGTCATCTAAGTCACAACAATAGAAGAACACAGTCTGCTGAACATAATACTACACAAACATTAGATGTTGCCATGGTTTAATTGCACATAACAAGTAAACATTCACAGTGCAGGGAGGAAAAAGTATGTGAATTTTTGGACCTAATAACTGGTTGACCCTCCTTTGGCAGCAATAACCTCAACCAAACGTTTCCTGTAGTTGCAGATCAGACCTGCACAACGATCTGGAGTCATTTTGGAGCACTCCTCCTCACAAAACTGTTTCAGTGTAGCAATATTCTTGGGATGTGTGGAAAAAAGTATAGCGAGCGCTACAGACAAAAGTATACAAGCAGCTAGAACACCAAAAAAAAGGCAACCAATCCTCCCTGTAATAATCAATAGTAAAAGAAAAGTAGGTGCAGCGCTAAAATCAAAAGATACAAATAATTCTCTATAGGATAAATGTATAAATATCGGTGGTTAAACAGATATGCCACAATGGTGAATATTGCGTTTAGTCAATGAAAAGTGCTGAAAGCACACATGAAGTCCTCATCCCAAAGTGATGGTAATAAAAAGGTGAAGAAAGTCCTGGAAAACAAATAGAGTGCGCACTCACCAGAGGTGCGTTAAATTAACGCATGTAAGGAAAAAACTGCTGCAAGATCTCTCCAGCATCAAGGCTCTGGTCAGATCGCACTGCGTCCTATCCTCTGTCTCACCGCGAAGAGCAGTAGCCAAGTTGCATCCAAAACGTGTGAGCGTCAGGGAACTCCTTGGTCCAAAGAGACACTGTGGGAAATGGTACTCTCAAAGAGAGCCCAATGAAGGACGCCACATAGTGTAATACTGTTTGACTCCAAGTTTAATAGTCAAAGGGGTGAACAAACAAAATGACTGACCATTGGTAGTTGGCATCCTTACGTAAGCCCTGACCCTCTGAGGACGTGCATCGCACGAAACGCGTCAGGGGGGGCTACAGCTTATGGACATCTAGCCACTACATGTGGCCAACTACCAATGGTCAGTCATTTTGTTTGTTCACCCCTTTGACTATTAAACTTGGAGTCAAACAGTATTACACTATGTGGCGTCCTTCATTGGGCTCTCTTTGAGAGTACCATTTCCCACAGTGTCTCTTTGGACCAAGGAGTTCCCTGACGCTCACACGTTTGGATGCAACTTGGCTACTGCTCTTCGCGGTGAGACAGAGGATAGGACGCAGTGCGATCTGACCAGAGCCTTGATGCTGGAGAGATCTTGCAGCAGTTTTTTCCTTACATGCGTTAATTTAACGCACCTCTGGTGAGTGCGCACTCTATTTGTTTTCCAGGACTTTCTTCACCTTTTTATTACCATCACTTTGGGATGAGGACTTCATGTGTGCTTTCAGCACTTTTCATTGACTAAACGCAATATTCACCATTGTGGCATATCTGTTTAACCACCGATATTTATACATTTATCCTATAGAGAATTATTTGTATCTTTTGATTTTAGCGCTGCACCTACTTTTCTTTTACTATTGAATATTCTTGGGATGTCTGGTGTGAATCACTCTCTTAAGGTCATGCCACAGCATTTCAATTGGGTTGAGGTCAGGACTCTGACTGGGCCACTCCAGAAGGCGTATTCTGTGCTGTTGCAGCCATTGTTTTGTTGAATTACTTGTATGCTTTGGGTCATTGTCCTGTTGCATCACCCATCCTCTGCGGAGCTTCAGTTGGCGGACAGATGGTTGTACGTTTTCCTGCAAAATGTCTTGATAAACTCTGGAATTCATTTTCCCATCAATGACAACAATCCGTCCAGGCCCTGAGGCAGCAAAGCAGCCCCAAACCATGATGCTCCCTCCGCCATGTTTCACAGTGGGGATGAGGTTTTGATGTTGGTGTGCTGTGCCTTTTTTTCTCCACACATAGTGTTGTGTGTTCTTCCCAAACAACTCAATCTTGGTTTCATCTGTCCACAGTATATTCTGCCAGTAGTGCTGTGGAACATCCAGGTGCTCTTTTGCAAACTTCAAACGTGCTGCAATCTTCTTTTTGGACAGCAATGGCTTCCTCCGTGGTGTCCTCCCATGTACTCCATTCTTGTTTCATGTTTTCCTTATTGTAGATGTGTCAACAAAAATGTTAGCATGTGCCAGAGATTTCTGTAGGTCTTTAGCTGACACTCTGGGATTCTTCTTTACCTCATGCAGCATTCTGCACTGTGCTCTTGCAGTCATTTTTACAGGACGACCACGCCTAGGGAGAGTAGCAACAGTGCTAAACTTTCTCCATTTGTAGACAGTCTGTCTTACCGTGGACACATGAACATCAAGGCTTTTGGAGATACTTTTGTAACCCTTTCCAGCTTCATGCAAGTCAACAATTCTTGATGGTAGGTCTTCTGAGAGCTCTTTTCTGCGAGGCATGGTTCACATCAGACAGTGCTTCTTGAAACCAGTAAACCCAAAACAGGTGTGTGTTTTTTAAGGGCAGGACAGCTGTCAGCAACACATCCAATATCATCACACTGATTGGAGTCAAGGTTGGCTCACTCCTGGCTCCAATTAGCTCTGGGAGAAGTCATTAAGCTAGGGCCTCACATACTTTTTCCTCCCTGCACTGTGAATGTTTACATGTTATGTGCAATTAAACCATGGCAACATCTAATGTTTGTGTAGTATTATGTTCAGCAGACTGTGTTCTTCTATTGTTGTGACTTAGATGACGTTCAGAGCACATTTTATGCCCAATTCATGCAAAACTCCACGTAATCCCAAGGGGTTCACATACTTTTTCTTGCAACTGTAAGCTGGTGTCAGAGTTGACATGCCATTGTTTCCTCCTTTTCTGGATAGGATTCAACTGCATGCTCAGGATTATTGTGTTGTTTTTTCCCATTTTACTAGAGATTAATTGTATGCTTTCATATCCATACACCCTCTTAAAGCTTTCCTTGGCTGTACAGTAATTAACTACAATTCTCCTCTTTCTACACAGCAAAGTAAGCCGGTCATCTAATATCCCATTAAAGGCTCAGACTGGGCCAGGTAGGTTGAAAATATTGGGTGAAGGGGATACAAAAAGGCCAAACGAACTGCCTTTGACCACCAGTCAGATTCAGGAGACATGTTTTTCTTAATTTCAATAAATGTGTTAAAGTTGAAGTCTGCAAAATCTTTATTTAGGATAAAAGGTCATCCTTGAGCCAGTTTACAAATACAAGGGTGCAGTCATAAAACGATGAGTCCCATCAAGTGAATTGACATCAGTTCCAAAAATGCATTTACGATTTGCCATCTACTACCCTACAGCTCTGCTAATGAAGTGGAGATTAGGATGATCTTCTAGGATCAAATGAGGAGAGACATAAAGAGTGCCTAGGGTGTAATAATGGAACTAGGGTAGGCCAAACTCAAGGCTTGTATATCTTAGGGCATCCTCCAATAACTGGAAGTGATTGAATAAAATCAAGCTAAATTATTCCCCAGTCTAGTAGATGGAGGGTTAGAGCAGGGGCGGACTGACCATTTGGAAACACGGGCACTGCCCGAGAGCCCAGGGTCAGTAGGGGGCCCCATGGGATGCCCCTGGTACCTTTTCCATAGGCTTTTTTGAGTTTGGGCAAGGACACAGGGGCCCCATGATCCTTTATTGTCCTGGGGCCCCATGAGTTGTCAGTCTGCCCCTGGGTTAGAGTACAAAGAAACAGAGAGAAAAAGGGTAGTAAGAGCAAATGTGTGGATGAGAAATAGTGGGGAATCAGCCAAGGAGAGGAAGGAGTCGAAGATGAAGGGGGACGAGCCTGGCATTAATAGGACATACCCAGCAGGACATTCTTCTCTTCCAAGAAGTAGAAGCCCACCCAGTAAAACCATGTTTTCTGGAATGTTTTGTACTTCTCCTTGGACAAAAGCATCAGCTACTCCATTTTCCTGTTAATTCCACTTTGTTTAGCCATAGCTGCATGGAGGGAGGTATCGGATCCTTCCATTTTAGGGGGTTGAAAGCTTTGGTTGTGTTAGAGATGGCATAGGACCAATATTCGATAGGTTCTCTTGAATGTAAGAATTGTGCAAGAGGTGGGTCCTCTGAGAATACAGTATACATAATCCATGAACTTTTGAGAAATTGTCCTGGTCATTTACATGGCGGCACAGGATGCTCAGGGTGTTCTGGAGTCACAAGGTTTACAGGGTGACATAGGATGCTCAGGGTGTTCTGGAGTCACAAGGTTTACAGGGTGACATAGGATGCTCAGGGTGTTCTGGAGTCACAAGGTTTACAGGGTGACATAGGATGCTCAGGGTGCTTTGGAGTCACAAGGTTTACAGGGTGACATAGGATGCTCAGGGTGCTTTGGAGTCACAAGGTTTACAGGGTGACAGAGGATGCTCAGGGTGCTTTGGAGTCACAAGGTTTACAGGGTGACATAGGAAGCTCAGGGTGCTTTGGAGTCACAAGGTTTACAAGGTGACATAGGATGCTCAGGGTGTTCTGGAGTCACAAGGTTTACAGGGTGACATAGGATGCTCAGGGTGTTCTGGAGTCACAAGGTTTACAAGGTGACATAGGATGCTCAGGGTGTTCTGGAGTCACAAGGTTTACAGGGTGACATAGGATGCTCAGGGTGTTCTGGAGTCACAAGGTTTATAGGGTGACATAGGATGCTCAGGGTGTTCTGGAGTCACAAGGTTTACAGGGTGACATAGGATGCTCAGGGTGTTCTGGAGTCACAAGGTTTACAGGGTGACATAGGCTGCTCAGGGTGTTCTGGAGTCACAAGGTTTAGGTGACATAGGATGCTCAGGGTGTTCTGGAGTCACAAGGTTTACAGGGTGACATAGGATGCTCAGGGTGTTCTGGAGTCACAAGGTTTACAGGGTGACAGAGGATGCACAGGGTGTTCTGGAGTCACAAGGTTTACAGGGTGACATAGGATGCTCAGGGTGCTTTGGAGTCACAAGGTTTACAGGGTGACATAGGATGCTCAGGGTGCTTTGGAGGCACAAGGTTTACAGGGTGACATAGGATGCTCAGGGTGTTCTGGAGTCACAAGGTTTACATGGCGGCACAGGATGCTCAGGGTGTTCTGGAGTCACAAGGTTTACAGGGTGACATAGGATGCTCAGGGTGTTCTGGAGTCACAAGGTTTACAAGGTGACATAGGATGCTCAGGGTGTTCTGGAGTCACAAGGTTTAGGTGACATAGGATGCTCAGGGTGTTCTGGAGTCACAAGGTTTACAGGGTGACATAGGATGCTCAGGGTGTTCTGGAGTCACAAGGTTTACAGGGTGACAGAGGATGCACAGGGTGTTCTGGAGTCACAAGGTTTACAGGGTGACATAGGAAGCTCAGGGTGCTTTGGAGTCACAAGGTTTACAGGGTGACATAGGATGCTCAGGGTGCTTTGGAGGCACAAGGTTTACAGGGTGACATAGGATGCTCAGGGTGTTCTGGAGTCACAAGGTTTACATGGCGGCACAGGATGCTCAGGGTGCTCTGGAGTCACAAGGTTTACAGGGTGACAGAGGAAGCTCAGGGTGTTCTGGAGTCACAAGGTTTACAGGGTGACAGAGGATGCTCAGGGTGTTCTGGAGTCACACGGTTTACAGGGTGACATAGGATGCTCAGGGTGTTCTGGAGTCACACGGTTTACAGGGTGACATAGGATGCTCAGGGTGTTCTGGAGTCACAAGGTTTAGGTGACATAGGATGCTCAGGGTGTTCTGGAGTCACAAGGTTTACAGGGTGACATAGGATGCTCAGGGTGTTCTGGAGTCACAAGGTTTACAGGGTGACATAGGAAGCTCAGGGTGTTCTGGAGTCACAAGGTTTACAGGGTGACATAGGATGTTCAGGGTGTTCTGGAGTCACAAGGTTTACAGGGTGACATAGGATGCTCAGGGTGTTATGGAGTCACAAGGTTTATAGGGTGACAGAGGATGCTCAGGGCGTTCTGACGTCAAAAGGTTTACAGGGTGACATAGGATGCACAGGGTGCTCTGGAATTACGGGGTGACATAGGATGCCCTGGAATCACAGAAGTCATGGGGTGACAGAGGATGTGCTAGAGTCATGGATACCACGGAGTGACACAAAGGTCACAGAGTCAATGGAGGCACAGGAGTGCTGGAGACCCAGAGGTCACAGGAGTGCTCAGGGGTCAATGGACGACACAGCAGCACAGGGGTCATTGAAGACAAAAGTACAAAGAAATGGGGAGAAAACGGTTAGTACCAACCAAAGTACTAATGAAAAACGGGGGAATGAGCCACGGAAGGGAAGGAATTGAAGATGAAGGAGGGTGGGCTTGGGACATGTGAAATAGTCTCCCCTGGACCTACAATGGTCAGTTAGCAAACCTGGCATTAAGAGGACCTACCCAACAGGACCTCCAAGAAGTAGAAGCCCACCCAGTAAAACCATGTTTTGAAGCAGATATTATGCTTGTCCTGAGACAAAAGAATCAGCATCTCCATTGTCCTGATTACTTCCACTTTGTTTATCCATAGCTGACTAGAGGAAAGTAATGGATACTTCCACTACAGGAAGATGCAGGCCTTGTCTGTGTTAAAGACGTGGTGGAGGACCAATCATCAATAGGTTCTCATGGGGATCTAAGAATTATGCAGGAGATAAAGGGGTGGGTCCTCCGAGAGTACAACATTTGTGAACGTTTTAGAAATTGTCCTGATAGCTGCCCAGTAAAGCCGACCATAGACGGTTCAATTCTCAGCCGGTTCATCAGGGACTGGCTGAAATTTGAACCATGTATGGACAGGCTGAATGTACCCAAGTCGATCGATTAATCAACTTGGGTACTACTATGTTGTCGGAGTTTACATGAGATTATTACCAAAGGCTGTTATAGCTGCTAGCAGTAATCACTGTGTTCTCCCTGCACCCACCCCAACAGCAGAAGAAGACAATGGCTCCATAGGAGGGAGGGAGGGATTCCCCAATTAACACTGCCTGTGTTGATGGGGGAATCGAGCGATGTTCTTGCCTGCAACCAGTGGCTGAAGGAATGAAAATTGCTCCATCTATGGCTGGCTTTAGGGACCAGTTTTGGACAGGACCAGAACACTTTGAGAGTGGTCCTCTGTTCCAGGTCGCTTCTCCAAAAATGGTCTGACAAGTTGGGGTAAAATCTGTGTAGTACTGTGGGGGCCACATATCATCTCATTAGAATCTTGTAGTTTTCTGATACTGTATTTGTAGCAGATGGGGGATTTAACAGAGAAATGTATTATATTTTCTGACTGTCAAAGCTGTTAAATTTTGCCTTCCCTGGTACCTCCCTACCCCCTCATCAACATGTTAATGAGATTTGTGATTGTCAGATATTTGCCCCCCCCCCTTTGGTTCCACCCACATGCGAAAGATGGCATACTGTAACTGTTTCTTCCTCTCCTGCTGACACCCTCGCTCTCTCATTTGTTGCCCTGGTGTCAGGAAGTAGTGGTGGTAGAACTTCTAAATTAGGATACAGACAGCAGGAAAAGGAAGTTGTGAAGGAAGTGTTTTTTGTATTACAGTTCCTTCCTCTCTATCTGTGTCTTCACCATTCCTCTTCTGAATTTGTTTGGTTTGCATTCAGATAATGCAATTATGTCTGCATACAAAAGGCAGACAGAGGTCACACAAATCTTGTTTGCCTAAGAAAATACAGTACTTTGCAAAAGTTTTAGGCAGGTGTGAAAAAAATGCTGTAAAGGAAGAATTATTTCAGAACTAGAAGTATTAATAGTTTTTTTTATCAATTAACAAAATGAAAAGTAAATGAACAGAACAGAAATCCACATTTCTGGACTGATGAGTCAACATGTGAAATGTTTGGTTGTAGCAGGAAACAGTTTGTTCTCTGAAGGGATAGAGAGCAGTATAATAATGAGTGTTTGCAGGCAACTGTGAAGCATGGTGGAGGTTCCTTGCAAGTGTGGGGCTGCATTTGCGCAAATGGAGTTGGAGATTTGGTCAGAAACAATGGTGTCCTCAATGCTGAGAAATAGAGGCAGGTATTTATCCATCATGCCATACCATCGGGGAGGCATGTGATTGGCCCCAAATTTATTCTGCAGCAGGACGATTCCAAACATACAGCAGCCAATGTCATTAAGAACTATCTTCAGTGTAAAGAAGACCAAGGAGTCCTGGAAGAGATGGTTCGGCCCCCACAGAGCCCTGATCTCAACATCATGGAGTCTCTCTGGGATGACATAAAGAGACAGAAGGATTGGAGGCAGTCGACATCCACAGAAGATCTGGGCTTAGTTCTCCAAGAGGTTTGGAATAACCTGCCTGCCGAGTTCCTTCAAAACCTGTGTACAGGTCTACCTAGAGGAAGGCAAAGGGGGGTCACACCAAGTATTGATTTGATTTAAATTTTTCTAATGTTCACACACCTTACATTTCGTAAATTAAAATAAACAATTATAATATATATTATTTTTAAAAGCATTCTTACAGCATTTCATCACACCTGCCTAAAACTTTTGCACAGTACTGTAAGTAAATTGGGATTCCAGAATTCTGATCATAGAGCATTTTATCAATCCCCTCATTTGTTTCTTAGAAGAAGCGGAGACTAACAAGTGATGATTTACTCCTCCAGGTAAGAAGAAAGATATCCCCATGGATAAATTCCTGGACGTTGTGAAAAGGTTCCGGATGATGGAGATAGTGGACACCAATGATGAGGAGGAGGGTTGCGCCATTTTATCTGTTGGGCGTTATCAGGAGTACGAGGTAGGAGAGGGTCGGGATACACATCCTGATGGTTTCATGTGATGCAGCAAATCTGTGCTTTGCTTGTGGTCAGAAGACACTTTGGGCACAGTGTGGTAAGCGGAGAGAAATCATTGGAGCCTGCTTCCATCAGAGGTGCTCTATATGGCACACAAGGTTGCCAAGTGTATCTTTAGGCCTTTCTTCCTGGGACACATCAGCTCATCTGCAAAACACTTTGTATCTGTTTTATTGTATCTTTCTATTATGTTGAAGTGAGTAGATGTGGTTTGTGTTATATGACTGATGTCATGGGCAGAGGTCCATATGGACAGGGAGAGGGACAATGCAAGATATATGTGTGTACCTAGGGCTGTGTGGAGATACAGATGTCACAAAAATGCTTTGGGTGCACTGTAGTCACAGGAGGACATGAGGCACATAGGGTGCACTGTAGTCACAGGAGGACATAAGGCACATAGGGTGCACTGTAGTCACAGGAGGACATGAGGCACATAGGGTGCACTGTAGTCACAGGAGGACATAAGGCACATAGGGTGCACTAGAGTCACAGGAGGACATGAGGCACATAGGGTGCACTGTAGTCACAGGAGGACATGAGGCACATAGGGTGCACTGTAGTCACAGGAGGACATGAGGCACATAGGGTGCACTGTAGTCACAGGAGGACATGAGGCACATAGGGTGCACTGTAGTCACAGGAGGACATGAGGCACATAGGGTGCACTGTAGTCACAGGAGGACATGAGGCACATAGGGTGCACTGTAGTCACAGGAGGACATAAGGCACATAGGGTGCACTAGAGTCACAGGAGGACATGAGGCACATAGGGTGCACTAGAGTCACAGGAGGACATGAGGCACATAGGGTGCACTAGAGTCACAGGAGGACATGAGGCACATAGGGTGCACTGTAGTCACAGGAGGACATGAGGCACATAGGGTGCACTGTAGTCACAGGAGGACATAAGGCACATAGGGTGCACTAGAGTCACAGGAGGACATGAGGCACATAGGGTGCACTGTAGTCACAGGAGGACATGAGGCACATAGGGTGCACTGTAGTCACAGGAGGACATAAGGCACATAGGGTGCACTGTAGTCACAGGAGGACATGAGGCACATAGGGTGCACTGTAGTCACAGGAGGACATGAGGCACATAGGGTGCACTAGAGTCACAGGAGGACATGAGGCACATAGGGTGCACTAGAGTCACAGGGTCTCTTGCTGAAACAGGATGCTCAGGGTGAGTCACAAGTTTATGGGGTGACACAGGAGGCTCAGGGTGCTCTGGAGTCACAAGTTTGTAGGGTGACACAGGAGGCTCAGGGTGCCCTGGGGTCAAAAAAGGCTCAGGAGTTACAGGGTTTAAAGGGTGCCACAGGATGCTCAGGGTGTTCTGGAGTCCCAGGGCTTACTGGATGCACAGGGTGCTCTGGAATTATGGGGTGGCACAGGATGCCCTGGAATCACAGAGGTCATGAGGTGACAGAGGATGCTCTATAATCATGGATATAATGGGGCACCACTGGAGGTACAGGAGCACTGGGGCCGCTGGAGTCACTGGAGACACATGAGTACTGGGGTCGCTGGAGTCACTAGAGACATGAGTACTGGGGTCACTGGAGTCACTAGAGATATTGGAGCACTAGGGCTGCTAGAGATTCAGGGGTCACAGGAGTGCTCAGGGCTCACATAGTCACTGCAGGTGCAGGAGTGCAGGGTTCAATGGAAGACACAGGAGAGCAGTGGTCACTGGATGCACAAGGGCACAGAGGTTACTGGAACACTCAGGGGCACAGAAGTCACTGGAGGCATAGGGGTCTCTAGGGGCACAGGGGTCACTGGAGGCACAGGGATCTCTGGAGGCACAGTGGTCACTGGGGTCACTGGAGGCACAGGGGCATGGGGGTCACTGGATGAAACCGGGGCACAGAAATCACAGGGGCACAGGGGTCTCTGGAGGCACAGTGGTCACAGGGGTCACTGGAGTCACAGGAGTCACTGGAGACACGGGCACGGGGTCACTGGATGAAACAGGGGCACAGAAATCACAGGGGCACAAGAAAGTCTGGAGGCACAGGGGTCACTGGAGACACAGGGGCATGGGGGTCACTGGATGAAACAGGGGCACAGGGGTCTCTGGAGGCACAGGGGTCACTGGAGTCACTGGAGACACAGGGGCATGGGGGTCACTGGATGAAACGGGCACAGAAATCACAGGGGCACAAGGGACTCTGGAAGCACAGGGGTCACTGGAGGACACAGGGGTACATGGGTCACTGGAGGCACAGGGGTCACTAGAGCAGGGGGTGACTTTAGCACAACGATTCATTGCTCAAATACCAAGCCACGCGGCTTTTGGTTACCTGCCTGGCTTTGACCTTAATGTTACCCCACTGCCCTGTATTGTCTCACACAGATGAAAGATGTAGGACCTGTGTCAATGGGCTTTACTTTTTATATCTCTATATAGGAGCTTCCTGGAGGGTTGATGTACTTCTGCAGCGTCGCCATGTCCCCTGAAAACCAATCAAAGAATCGCTACAAGAAGGTTTTACCATGTAGGTACTGCCATAAATAATGTTTTTAGCCTCATATAAAACACGCCATGCTAATAAACGAAAATTCCATGTGCTGGTTAGTTTATCTACTAACAAAGGACTAAACCAGCCCTGCATCGTTCACACAACTGTGAACCAATAATAACAGTACCAATGTCCAAGGATTTACTGTACAAAAAGATGGCAACCACCCCAATTTATGAATAACCTTTGCAGTAAGGTGCCCATGGAATGCACAACACAAGCAAACTCACACATCTGCCACACATCTGCCATACAAAAACCGGAATAGTGCATATCATAATTCACAATATACAATGTATTCAATAAATAAACAAGTCTCATAAACTCACAAAAACAGCCACATCATTGGTTCACAAAACATCAAAGCATGAGAATCACAAATGTCTCTCCAAAAAAGAATCGTGCAGCTAGTTAACCTGATTCTCGGTCGGTTCTTTAGATGATGATTCTCGTGTGGTGCTGAGGTCCAGTCACTCCCGATCAGATTATATAAATGCCTCCTACATTGATGTAAGTTCTAAGCTTTGCCTTTTGATTTTCTACGCTTGCATATATCATTAGCTAGTAGTAGTCACTCACCATTACCTGGACTTGTCCTGTGATGTTGAAGTCGTTGTATGCTTATCTGAGCCACTTCAGGAATATGGTATGGGAATATGTAGCTAGAACTTTCACACCTCCCATCGTGTTCTTCGATGATGAACATTTACCTTGACACATAATCTGAGGTTCCCGTGTGGATATAAATGCTGGAAAATGTTCCTGACACTCATAACTAAAGAAGTGTCTTGGATAAGCTCAAGAACATCCTAAACATTGCAGAAAAGAGTCCAGTTGAATGTGACTACTACTAAAATTACTACAAATCAATAAAAATATGAACTTAATTTCTTATTTTCCAGGGTTATAAGGCACCAAAATTCTACATAGCAACACAAGGTGAGTAAAACGACATAATGAAAGTGTCATCTCACTTACATAGCTCTTACAGTATATCTGACAATTGATTACATGCAGTTCTTGGTGCACATGACTGCAGGATTCCTTCTATTGATTTCATAAATAATTTTCTCTTGTTCCAGGCCCTATTCCAGAGACGGTGTCTGACTTCTGGAGCATGGTGTGGCAAGAGAACAGTTCTGTTATTGTGATGCTGACTGGGCTGGAGGAACAAAAGAAAGTGAGATGGAGCTCAGTGAAGGGGAGATAATGGAGAGTAAAGGAGAAATGCAGGACAGTGAGGGGAAGGTGGCAGGCAGTGAAGGTGAGATGTAGGACAGTGATGATGAGATGGTGGAAAATGAAACCTGAGATGGAGGACAAGAAAGGCAAGACGGAGAACAGTAAAGGGGAGATGGTGGACAGTAAAAGAAGGAGATGGCTGACAATGCAGGTGAGAGAGAGAACAAGGAAGGTGAGATGGAAGACACTGATGGAGAGATGGAGGACGGTAAAGGGGAGATGGTGGACAGTAAAGGAGAGCTTGTGGGCAATGAAGGAGAGAGGGCAGACAGTATAGGCTAGGCAGCCCACAGTGAAGGTTAGATGGTGGACAGTGAATAGAAGATAGCAGACTGTTAACAGGAGATGGTGGAAAGTTAAGGGGAGATGTTGGACAGCAAAGAGAATCTGGCAGTAAAGGTGAGATGGTGGACAGTAGAAGGGAGATGGTCAGCTGTGAATAGTAGATCACAGACAGTTAACAGGAGATGCTGGACAGTTAAGGGAAGATGTTGAACAGCAAAGAGAATCTAGCAGTAAAGGTGAGATGGTGGACAGTGAAGGTGAGATGGTAAACAGTGAAGGGGACATAATGGACAGTGAAGGGAAGATGGTGGACAGTGAAGGGGAGATCGTGGACAGTGAAGGGGAGATGGTGGACAGTTAAGGCGAGATGGTGGACAGTAAAGAGAATATGGTAGCAAAGGTGAGATGGGGGACAATGAAGGTGAGATGGTGGACGGTAAAGGAGAGATGGTGGACAGTGAAGCGGAGATGGTAGACAGTGCAGGGGAGGTGGTGGACAGTGAAGGGGAGATGGTGGACAGTGAAGGTGAGGTGGTGGACTGTGAAGGGGAAATGTTGGACAGTGAAGGGGAAATGTTGGACAGTGAAGGGGAAATGATGGACAGTGAAGGGGAGATGGTGGACAGTGAAGGGAAAATGTTGGACAGTAAAGAAAATATTCCAGTAAATGTGGAATGGTGGAAAATGAAGGGGAGATGGTGGACAGTAAAGAGGAGATGTTGTACAGTAAAGAGAATATGGCAGTAAAGGTGAGATGGTGGACAGTGAAAGGGAGATGGTGGAAAGTGAAGGGAAGATGATGGACAGTGAAGTGGAGATAGTGGACAGTTAGGTGGAGATGTTGGACAGTAAAGAGAATATGGCAGTAAAGGTGAGATGTTGGAAAGTGAAGGGAAGATGATGGACAGTGAAGTGGAGACTGTGGGCAGTTAAGAAGAGATTCTGGACAGTAAAGAGAATATGGCAGTAAAGGTGAATGATGGACAGTGAAAGGGAGATTTTGGAAAGTGAAGGGGAGATGTTGGACAAGGAAGGGGAGATGGTGGACAGTGAAGGGGAGAGAGCAGACAGTATAGGCAAGGCAGCCCACAATTAAGGGGAGACGGTAGACAGTGAAGGGGAGACGGTAGACAGTGAAGGGGAAACAGTGGACAGTGAAAAGGAAATGGTGGACATTGAAGGGGAGAGGGCAGACAGTATAGGCTAGACAGCCCACAGTGAAGGTGAGATGGTGGACAGTGAATAGAAGATAGCAGACTGTTAACAGGAGATGGTGGAAAGTTAAGGGGAGATGTTGGACAGCAAAGAGAATCTGGCAGTAAAGTGAGATGGTGGACAGTAGAAGGGAGATGGTCAGCTGTGAGTAGAAGATCGCAGACAGTTAACAGGAGATGCTGGACAGTTAAGGGAAGATGTTGAACAGCAAAGAGAATCTGGCAGTGAAGGTGAGATGGTGGACAGTGAAGGGAAGATGGTGGAAAGTGAATGGGGAAATGGTGGAAAGTGAAGGGAAGATGATGGACAGTGAAGTGGAGATGGTTGACAGTTAAGTGGAGATGTTGGACAGTAAAGAGAATATGGCAATAAAGGTGAGATAGTGGAAAGTGAAGGGAAGATGATGGACAGTGAACAGGAGATTGTCGACAGAGAAGGGGAGATGGTGGACAGTGAAGTGGAGACGGTGGGCAGTTAAGAAGAGATTCTGGACAGTAAAGAGAATATGGCAGTAAAGGTGAATGATGGACAGTGAAAGGGAGATTTTGGAAAGTGAAAGGGAGATGTTGGACAAGGAAGGGGAGATGGTGGACAGTGAAGGGGAAAGAGCAGACAGTATAGGCGAGGCAGCCCACAATTAAGGGGAGACGGTAGACAGTAAAGGGGAAACAGTGGACAGTGAAGGGGAGATGGTGGAAAATGAAGATGAGAGGGCAGACAGTATATGCAAGGCAGCTCAAAGTGAAGGTGAGATGGTGGATAGTAGAGGGGAGATGATGAACAGTAAATGGAAGATCTCAGGCAGTTAATGGGAGATAGTGGACAGTTAAGGGAAGTGCTGAACAGCAAAGAGTATATGGATAGGAAAAAACAATAAAGGTGAGATTGTGGACAGTGAAGGGGAGATAGTAGACAGTGAAGAAGAGATAGAGGACAATGAAGGAGAGATGGTGGACAGTGAAGGAGAGATGGTGGACAATGAAGGTGAGAGGGCAGACAGTAGAGGGGAGATGGTGACCAGTGAATGGAAGATTGCAGACAGATAAGGGGGAATGGTGGACAGTTGAGGGGAGATGGTGGACAGTAAAGAGAATATGGCAGTAAAAGTGAGATTGTGGACAATGAAGGGGTGATGGAGGACAGTAAGGATGAGATGGTGGGCAGTGAAGGTGAGAGGGCAAACAATATAGGCCAGGTGATGAACAATGAAGGTGAGATGGTGGACAGCAGAGGGGAGATGGTGACCAGTAAATGGAAGATTGCAGACAGATAAGGGGAGATGGTGGACAATGAAGGTGAGAGGGCAGACAGTAGAGGGGAGATGGTGACCAGGGAATGGAAGATTGCAGACAGATAAGGGGAGATGGTGGACAGTTGAGGGGAGATAGTGGACAATTGAGGGGAGATGGTGGACAGTTAAGAGAATATGGCAGTAAAAGTGAGATGGAGGACAGTGAAGGGGAGATGGAGGACAATGAAAGGGAGATGGAGGACAATGAAAGGGAGATGGTGAGCAGTGAAGGTGAGAGGGCAAACAATATAGGCCAGGTGACCAAAAGTGAAGGTGAGAGGGCAGACAGTAGAGGGGAGATGGTGATCAGTGAATAGAAGATTGCAGACAGTTAACGGCAGATGTCAGACAGTTAAGAGGCAGACAGTAAAGCTGAGATGTATAAGGTGTACAGCGATAGGTCGATGGCGGATGGTGCAGAGCAGATGGATGACAGTGAAGATGCTGGAAAGTGATGGGAAATGGTGGACATTAAAAGGAAGTTAAGATGGTGGACAGTGAAAGTTAAATGGAGAACAGCAAAAGGTGAACTCAAGGACAGTGAACATGAGATAGAAGAAAGTCAAGATAAGACAGTGGACAGTGAAGGGGGAATGGAATACAATAAAGGGAAGGTCAAGGACAGTGAACGGGAGATGGTGGACTGTGCTGGGGACATGGAGGACTCTGGAGATTAAATTCTCCCTAAAAATTCTCCAGCTTCTTTGTTTCACACATTTATTCTTCTCAGGTAAAGTGTGAGCAATATTGGCCAGAACAGAGTCAGACCTATGGGGACATCACAGTTTCTGTCCAGAAAATTGTCCAGATGGGCGCATTCACCATTCGCAGCTTCAGTCTAAGGAAGGTAATATGTCTGCCAATCATTTAGCCTGCTCATTTTTTTTCTTTGGTTTTACGTAGAAATTCCTTCTATCATTGGCCTCCCTGGAACATGGATTACTGTAGAATGTTTGTGGCATTTCCCAACCTGATTCATTATGTCTTTTCTACAGACAAAAGATTATTTTATGTAATTCTTTGTTTCATGAAAAAATGCTACATAGAACTAGACACATCCAGTGCTGGGAAATGGTCATCTAAAGCCCAGGGTGAGCATGGCAGACTGTGCCCCCCCCCCAAGATGTATGATTATGTGTCAGCAAAAATCCCCCCTCCAAAAAAAAACACTAATTTGCATTGTAACCATACCCCCTAAATATAAATCCCCCCTTCCTCCCAGTACAAATCCACTCTTCACCTGGCACAAATATTTGCCTCCCCATCCCACCCAACTCAAATCCTTTCCCCCCCCCCCCATTTCACCCAGCACAACCCCTTCCCCCCAAAAAATCCCCCCTCTTGGTACAAATCCACTAATCATCCGATTCCCCCTCCAAGCACAAATCCTCTCTTCCCATTCCAAATCCCCCCCTCCCAACACAGATTCCCAACCCCCAATCCCCCATTCTAGAACAAATCCCCTCATATTTCCCTTCCTAGAACAAATACCCCCAATCATCCCTGCTAGCACAAATCAGACCCCCCCCTCCAAAAAAAAATATTTCCCCTCCCCCTCTTCCCATCTCTACCATATTACCTTTTCTAGCAAAACCCCCACTAAATCCCCCCTCCTAGCACCAATCCTCTTCCCTATCCTCCCTTATCACCACTCTTAGCGCACCTCCCCAAATTTCCCCTCCTAGATCAATTCTTATCCCCAGTTGCCCTCCCAAACTCCCCCTCCCAACCCAAACTCCCTTCTGCCAATCTCCTTCTGATGATATGATGATACCACAGTGCCCAGAGCAGCCGCCCATCCTATCCCTGATCATGTCAATCCTGACCCCCAAAGAAATCAGACCTACGACCACTTAGCAGGCTGCTGGCAGTGGGCTGTAGAGAGTGGGCTCAAGTCCAAGCTGTCCAGTAAAAATGGCAGTTACAATAGGAACACGCTATATAACACTTCTGGGGGTTCTTACAATGGTCAGCTTTTATTCATATGGTTTAAACTTTATTTTCCAAATTAAAAAAAAAAAATCATTTTTAATGTCCATTTATAACAGTAGTAAACCCAAAACAACAAACTGATGTAGTGCAGCTTACTAATTCTTCATTATGGTGTCACGTTTGTTTTCCCTTTTTGGTCTTTTTTGGGGGTTTTTATCAACTGGTGATCTAGCCAGTAACAGACTTTGGGGGCAATTCACCAAAGATAATCGCATGTGATAATATGGTCACGTGACTCATTTGCATAAATTGTCACATGCGGTGATAAAAATGTCCGATTTGCATAAAAATTTTAAAATAACAATTCTGCGCTATTTAATGCAGAATGAAAAATGTGCCGGTAAATATCGCCAAAAACCATGTGGTAAGCTGTGAAGTCCCCCCCAATCCATACCAGGCCCCATGGGTCTGGTGGGGGTCAACCCCACTCCACACCAGGCCCTACGGGTCAGGTAGGGGTACACCCCAATCTATATCAGGCCCTACGGGTCTGGTGGGCCCCCCCAATCCTTACCAGGCCCTATGGGTCTGGTGGGGGTCCCCCCAATCCATACCAGGCCCTACGGGTCTATTGGGGGTCCCCCAATCCATACCAAGCCCTATGGGTCTAGTGGGGCCTCCCCAATCCTTACCAGGCCCTATGGGTGTAATGGGGTTCCCCCCAATCCAAACCAGGCCCTACAGGTCTGGTGGGGGCTCCCCCAATCCATACCAGGCCTTATGTATCTGGTGGGGGGCCCCCCAATCCATACTAGGCCCTATGGATCTAGTGGGGGTCCCTCACATCCCACAGGGGGTCTATCATCTCTAACCAGTCTGCCCATTCTCCTCTGACCTCTGACATCAACGAGGCATTTTCCCCACAACTGCCACTCACTGGATATTTTCTCTTTTTCTGACCATTCTCTGTAAATCCTAGAGATGGTTGTGCGGGAAAATCCCAGTAGATCAGCAGTTTTTGAAATTCTCAGACCATCCCATCTGACACCAACAACCATGCCTTGTTCAAAGTCACTAAAATCCCCTTTCTTCCCCATTCTGATGCACGGTTTGAACTTCCGCAAGTTGTCTTCACCACGTCTAGATGCCTAAACTCATTGAGTTGCTGCCATTTAATTGGCTGATTAGCAATTTATGTTGCCAAGCAATTGAACAGGTGGACCTATTAGAGTGGCCGGTGAGTGTATATATACTGTATACATATCTATCAGTCAGCTGACGCGGTCAGTCTAACGTATGTTTCCCGGTCTCAGGCGCAGTCCATAGTGCAGGTGATGGTGGAGCAGATCCATTACCTCCGATGGCCGGACCATGGAGTGCCCAAGAACACATCAGACATGGTGCAACTTGTAGAACTCACGAACAAATGTAACCCACCCGGATCAGGACCCGTCATTGTACACTGCAGGTAAAGGAGACCTCTTCTCCCATCATTCTGAAATGTAACCTTTTTAATACCTTCATGAATATATTCCTGATGTCAGTATAGAGAAAAAGTATCATTTTTTAGAAAAGTTCTACCTTTTAAGATTCTCAGTATATAAATATCTCAATGGGGATTCCAGCATAAGGAGTAAACTATTCATTCTCAGGTCGCTCAGGACACATGGGCACTCAATAAAGATGGATGAGATGTGGTTTAATCGTAAACTGCGTTGGGGGTTCTTTACTGTTAGAGCAGTAAGGAAGTGGAACTCCCTTCCACAGTCAGTGGCATCAGCGGCAAGTTTCAACAAATAAATAATACCTTTAGATGGGCATCTTAGCGTAACCAATATACAGGGATATGGGTAGTGTTAGATACATAACTACACACACCCACATTGAACTGGATGAACTGGTGTCTATATTAAACCTTACCAACTAACATTCAGTAGACATCTGTGAGCTCCAGGCAGTGACTATATCTAGGTTGAGATGATATCATCAGTCTACTGCAGGCTGGAGAAAGCATTTCCTCAGTCTACTCTCTCTCCATAATCCAAATGCAACATTGTAACCTTAGTTTATCACATGAATTTCAGCATAAAAGATAAACAACATGACCTCTCCAAGGCAGCCCATAGATGACTCGATTTTCTTTCCTTCCTCTACGGGTGGAAGGAAAGAAAATCGCTTGATTCCCCCATCAACACTATCATTGTTGATGGGGGAATCCCTCCAGCAGTGCAATTGTGTTCTGCAGGGGGTGGGGGGGCTGGATGGGGGGCACTGGGAGCCTTCCCAGTTGGCAGAATACAATGATTACTGCTAGTAGCTATAGCCACCGGTAATAATTGTATGTAAAAAAACAAACAGGCTGGTTGTACACAAGTGAATCGATGGATCAAAGCTGATTGTACCCAAGTCAATCAATGGATCAAGGTTGGTTGTACCCAAGTCAGTTGATAGATCAGGATCGGTTGTACCCAAGTCAATCGATGGATCAAGGCTGGTTGTACCCAAGTTAATCAATGAATCAAAGCTGGTTGTACCCAAGTCAATCTATGGATCAAGGCTGGTTGTACCCGAGTTAATCCATGAATCAAGGCTGGTTGTACTCAAGTTAATCCATGGATCAAAGTTGGTTGTACCCATGTCAATCCATGAATCAAGGTTAGTTGTGCCCAAGTCAATCCATGGATCAAGGCTGGTTGTACCCAAGTCAATCCATGGATCAGGACTGACTGTACCCAAGCCAATTGATGGATCAAGGTTGGTTGTACCCAAGTCAATCCATGGATCAAGGCTGGTTGTACCCAAGTCAATCCATGGATCAGGACTGGTTGTACCCAAGTTAATCAATGAATCATGGCTGGTTGTACCCAAGTCAATCCATGGATCAAAGTTGGTTGTACCCAAGTCAATCCATGGATCAAAGTTGGTTGCACCCAAGTCAATCCATGGATCAAAGTTGGTTGTGTCAAAGTCAATCCATGGATCAAGGCTGGTTGTGTCCAAGTCAATTAATAGATCAAGGCTGAACGTACCCAAGTCAATCGATGGACCAACCTGGGTCCAATCAGCCTGTCCATGCAAGGATCATCCGGTCCCTGCAGAATTGGGCAAAATTCTATCTATTTATGACAGGCTGTAGGCCTCATGATCAAAGGGCCACGTTTACAGACATTTCTGCTTATAAAGACACCTCTACATTAGCCTGTATGTCCATGAACACATAGGCATTGACAGGCGTATAAGAAGAGGAGTGTTTACAGACATAAAAAAAAACATAAGCAGCACATACAAGAGAGGAGTTTTTGGGCAGACAGAGTTCTTGACATGCTTATGAGTGTAAATGCAGCTAAACACAATGGGTGTAAGGGATTTCCAGCAAGACGAATCATGACCGGAAATGTGCGATCGCACACGCGCACACGTACGGCGAAGATTGGCACGAGACGGCCTATTTAAGGAGTGTCTCTGCTCATGTTCAGTGCTGACTGGTCTTCAGCTCCCCCGTGTCCTGCTTGTTCCTGTATGATTCCTTTGTTGCTGACCCGGCTTGTTCCTCACCTGACTATGATTGCTCTCCTGATACTGGTTCCTGACTTCAGCTCTGTTCCTGACCTTGGCTTTTCCTTCTGATTCTGTACCGTGCTGCCTGACTGTTGATGACCCTGGCTATTCCATGACATTGCTCCTGTCTCTTGTCCTCACTACCTGCCTTGCTCTGGTGCACGCCTGGCAATCTGCAAAACCTGCTCTGCCTATTACTACTGTGCCAAGATCAGAGGATCATCAGCCTTCCAAGGTCATCATCTGCAAGAGCTGCAAACAATAACTACTGGCACTCTTGTTCCCCTAGAATCCCACTGTTCCTACTCCAGTGGGGTCAGGACTAGTGACACAAGTGAGGCCGACCTTGTCATTTCAGTCTCCCATCAGGTACGTGACAGTGGGTGTTTAGTGTATGAGCATTTATTCATTCCAATGTACAGAATAAATTGATATTCTGGCCAACAGCATCCATAAACGCTCAGTGCTTGATGAGCCTAAAAGAACGTGCAAAATGTGGCTTTAGGTGTGTTTTCAAGGCAGCGTTTCTCATGTCAGGAGAAAAGGTGTTCAGGGGAGCATGAGGCCTTATACATCTCATCCTAAAATAGTATAAAACCAGCAACATATAAACATGTAGAACACCATTAGAAAAAAATAAACGGCAAAATAAGAATACAAAATAAAAGTGACATTGAATCTTTTGCATGTGTACAGCCAAAAAACCTTCCTTGGGTTTCCTTATATTACATCCGTAAGGCTACTCCCGTAGGAGCTGCAGGAATGCTATCCAGGTCTTCCCCAAAAGCTTTGCCCCACATCCAGGCACCTAGGCTCATTTACACATTTCTTCAATGACCAGTCTAGGGGTGTTGTTTTCATTTTTGGAGAACTTGGATAGGGATGAGGGAATTAGGTGGGACACTTCAGAAACTGGAAACTTTGTACAGTTGAGGACTTTAGGCATTCTTTGGGATAAGCTATGATGAAGTCCCTGCTTTAAGGCAGTAGTAATAGTAGTAGTAGTAGCAACGGGAGCATGGTCCCTTTAGGTGGGAGATAAAATGGACAAAACTCTTCAGAAGACCAGCCGGAGTCTCCTTTAGGTAGACCCACAGCTGACTCCAGAGGGCTCAAAGTAGCACACAGTCTCTAAGATCCTTTAGAGATGTCCATACTCACAAGGCCCAAGAACAGTTGGTTGCCTTGCTCTGGGATACCAGACCAGATCTTCAGTAGACAACACCTCAGTATGCTTTAGAAGAAACCAGGTCTCAGCATTCAGGCCTTCAGGTCAACCACCTGAGGCCGCAGGGCAGTAATTACCTGGGAGGGCAGCATGCCTCCTCCAGGCTTAGGCAATCCTATGCAGGAAAGGCCCAGAGCCCAGTGTGCTCACTGAATATACAGTTACCCAGCATGCCATCAGTGCCAGTCTCTCTGGGATAGGTTGGGGCTGTATCAGTATTCATGCTTCCATCTGCATAGCTCCACTCCTATCATCCAGAACCTTCTCAAGCTTTCTGGATGCAGAGGGAGCTATCAGGCTGGCAGCAGCTGAGCACACAGAGCAGACCTAACTAGCAGAACACAGCAGCACTGCACTGCCCACATGGAAGGAAAATATATTTGAGATATATTTGAAAAATATTCTTCCCAAATATATTGACACATATTTGAAATACTAAAATTGTGGCCATATTCAGTATGAAAAAAAAAAAAATATATATATATATACTGTAGGTTGAAATGCGTTTTTATTACAAAATATATGAAAAATATTTTTAAATATACTGTATGTCTTTAAAAATACAAATCTACATTTTTGGAATATATGTAAAAATATATGTTAAAATGACTTTTTTATATGTTAAAAAAAATCTGAAGAATATATTTTTCATATATTTTGTATTATATAAAAAAAATGCATGCAGTGTATACAACACTGCAGTGCAGTGTGCAGACATTTTTTTAATTGTTGTTGTTAATAACGTTTTTGTCAAATGCTGTCTCCTGTAATTTTTTACACTACACTACAATGTACCTCATATTCATTCACATGGGGGGGGGGGGTGGGATCTGGGGGCTTCCAGATTCAGATAAGACCCCCACAACCACCGGCCACAGTTGTGGGAAAGAGGTCCTTGCCCCCATCAACATGGGGACAAGGTGCTTTAGGTGGGAGCCCCCCACCCCCTGATACCAGACCTGAACGGCTTGGTAAGGATGGTGGGGGACCCCACACATTTTTGGGGGGTTGTTAAATTTTTTAATGTTGGCACTTCTTTTTACATTCAAGAATGTTTTTAGTAGCAGTGTGGTATCTACTAGTGGTAAGATACTGCTTAGTGAATTGTCCCCTCTGTTGGAAGGTCGCAGTCGAACGTTTGTTATGTTTGAATGTTTGGCTGCAAACTGAACAGGGGGTGTTTGGCCCAGGGGCGGACTGACCATTTGAAAACTGGGGCTCTGCCCGAGGGCCCGGGGTCAGTAGGGGACCCCATGTCCCTGGTACCTTTTTCATAGACTTTTTATAGTTTGGGCAAGGACACAGGGGCCCCATGATCCCCTATTGCCCGGGGGCCCCATGAGTTGTCAGTCCGACCCTGGTTTGGCCCATCACTAATTATCATGATTGTCAGGTAGGAGGCAATGGAAGCTGGAAATTCTGGCAGAATGCACTACAGCCAACACCCTGCCTCCAATGGAAATGTCGGAGACCAGGGCCAAGATCAGTTTTTGTATTTTTCAGTTGGTTTGCAAATGGAATTGTGTTGGGGGATCAAGTGCGTGAGAAAATGGACCTTCCATGGCAAATGGAGATCTAATTTGAACCTCCGTCTGCAGGCATAGCATAGTTATTGCTCAATGCGATTGTCAATCACTTGCAGTCATGGTTGAAGACCCTACAAATGAACCTCTGAAGATCTTTGGGGGCTTATGCCTCGTTACTTGGAAAAAGTGAATGTATTACAATGAGGACTGGGGAAGGGACTTCCATAACCAGGGAGATTTTGGGAAAGTCAATATTTGTCCAGCACTTGTGAGAACTCGGGGAAGACATTGTGTGTTGACACACAGACTGCATTGAGGATAGGGGCAAAATATATCCTATGCATATTGTAATCAGCTCTTGGACTGATGACAGGAATATTGTATTTGCTCAACTTTATCAATAAATCTAATTCAAGCACCTTGTTTGCAGTGCTGGGATTGGCAGGACGGGCACATTCTTGGCACTGGACATTCTCCTGAAGAGGGCGCATGCGTTGAAGAAGGTGAACGTCTACAATTGTGTCCTAGAGTTACGGAAGAGGCGAGTGAAGATGGTGCAGGAAAAGGTGGGTTCAGGTCTGTAATGGAATCGTCCGCAGACTGCGCTTGGGTACTTCCGTTAGACTCCCGATTCCCTGTCCGAACACCGACAACGGAAACCACAGCTGACCATACAAGACTAGACGACACCAGTCTTGAAGTAAACCTGGAAGTAGACTAGTTTATTTTAACACAGATACAAAATATATACATTCAAGGGAACAATCCCCCCTCCCTGCATAATGACACAGGGCGGGGCAATCTACCTTTAGTAACAAGAGACACACCAGCAGACAGTCCCATCAGGAGGGAGGGCTGCTGGAAACACGCCCTCCCCCACCAAGCCAATACACATAAACACATACATCCCATAATAGTTTGCTCCCAAGCAAGACACACAATAGAACAATGGGATGCAACCACATGGCATTAAACAATCCACATCCCCCACCTATACATGTCTACACAATATTAGGTCAGATCACCCTGTACCCTTAACAGGCACAGGGTGACTTACACATAAGAGGGATATGGGGAGCTGAGACAGGGATCTCCCCACCTCTCCAAAGTGAGATGTGTTCCATGGGCCCCCCACCCAAAGTGACTCCCATCACAAGGTCCCCCGGTATTCCTCTATCCCCTCATATTCTACGTCAACGATTGTTGGCATCTTTTGTTGGCAGTAACCCCTCATTGTCAACCAGCCATTCAACCAACAGAAAAAAGTATCTTCCGCCAACACTCTAATACAGCAGTTACTATCCCAGGAATATTAAAGGGTCTGTCTATAAAAGAATTGCTGTGTAAATATATCATCATTCAAGCAGAAATCACAAAAAATAATCTTGCAATTTTCTAATACATGCAAAAATGTTATTTTCTGATATTTTGGTCATTTTTCAGGTGAATGTAATATTAATTTTGCAAATGCTGTTTGTACCAATGTTATCAAATTGTATGTAATATACAACGGGTAAAATAGGTATTGAACACATCACCATTTTTCTCATCAAATATATTTCTAAAGGGGCTATTGACATGACATTTTCACCGCATGTCGGTAACAACCCATACAATCCATACATACAAAGAAACCAAAACAAATAAGTTCAGAAATTCAGTTATGTGTAATAAAATAGAATGCCAAAGGGAAAAAGTATTGAACACATGAAGCAATTAGAAAGCAATGCTGCCTCTTGTCAGTGCAAATTAATATTGACTGATGGCCTATAAAGAGGTGTCTTATTACCAAGGTGTCACACCAGAAACATCTCATGATGGGTAAAAGCAAAGAGCTGTCTCAAGACCTTCACAACCCTATTGTTGCAAAACATACTGATGGCATTGGTTACAGAAGGATTTCTAAACGTCTGAATGTTCCAGTGAGCACTGTTGGGGCCATAATCCGGATGTGGAAAAAAACGTCATTTCACTATAAATCTAAGGAAAGAGCTAAAGTTCAGAGTTCATAGAAGAGGCCCACAGAACTTTCAATATTTGAAGACTGTTTGTGTGGAAAATCACACCTGAGCAATGCATGCGACTAGTTTCTCCATACAGGAGGCGTCACAAAGATGTCATTACCAACAAAGGATTTTGTACGAAGTATTAAATAAATTTCAGTTAGTGTGTTCAATACTTTTTCCCTGTGTCATTCCATTTTATTACACATAACTTAATTTCTGAACTTACAGTATTTGTTTTAATGTCTTTGTATGTATGGATTGCATGGGTTGTTACCAACATGTGGTGAAAATTTCACATCAATAGCATCTTTAGATATTTACTGAGAAATATGGTGACGTGTTCAATACTTATTTTACCCGTTGTATTCATTGAATGTTACTATCTGGATTTCTGGATAAAACATACATATAGAACATTTGATCAGAAGAGGAAATACCCTAGGAATATTCTGTCCGAAGAGGAAAATACCCAAAGAACATTCCATCAGAAAAGAAAAGAAAGTAGTCGAAGAACATTTGACCACAAGAGAGAAAACCCAAAGAACGTTTGATCCTGAGACAAAATATCCTAAGAACATTCCACCAGAAGAGAAACTACCCTAAGGACAGGGGCGTAGATAAGGGGAGGAGTCAGGAAGGAAAACTGTTCTGTGCAGCGGTGGAGGTGGCGAGCAGCGCCGGGGCTAGGGGTGTGTGGGAGGGGCAGTGGTGGTTGCGGTGACATCTCCTGTATGGCTTTCAATGAAGCAGCTGAAAGCTACAGGAGGGAGAGGAGCAGCAGCTTCTTCCACTCACCCCTTCCTTCCTTCCACTCACCCCTTCCTTCCTTCCACCCACCCCTTCCTTCCTTCCTTTCACCCAACCCTCCCTTCCTTTCTTCCATCTACCCCTTCCTTCCACCCACCCCTCCCTTCCTTCCACCCACTCCTTCCTTCCACCCACCCATCCCTCCCTTCCTTCCATCCACCCCTTCCTTCCACCCACCCCTTCCTTCCTTCCACCCACCCCTTCCTTCCTTCATTCCTTCCTTCCTTCCACCCACCTCTCCCTTCATTACTTCAAGGGGGAAAAGTTGTGGGGGGGGGGTAAAAACCCTAAGAACGTTCATTTAGAAGAGAGAATACTCAAGTGTTATACCCATAGAGATAGCAGTGGCAGATCTAAATAGGCAGCCGGCAAAAACAATTAGATAGATTGTGTACAGCCTTATTTGCAGAAATTTCCCACACTAGATGACGTGACCAGAATTCAATCCTGTATGCCTTGAAAAAGTCTTCCTCCCCCTTGAAATGTCCCTCATGTTGTCATGTTACAACCAAAAACGTCAATGTATTTATTGGGATTGGATGTGATAGACCAACACAAAGCAGCACATAATTGTGAAGTGGAAGGAAAATGATAAATGATTTTCAAAATTTTTTACAACATGATGCTGCCACCACCATGTTTCACAGTGGGGATGGTGTATTCAGGGTGATGTGCAGTGTTAGTTTTCCACACACATAGCGTTTTGCTTTTAGGCCAAAAAGTTAAATTTTGGTCTCATCTGACCAGAGCCCCCTCTTCCACATGTTTGTTGTGTTGTGTAAATATTAAAACGTGACAAAAGAGTGCATAAACAATACATAGAAAAATATAGTGACATCCATTTTCTAAACATAAAAAAAACTCAATATAAAAGTCCTAATAGTGCTGTACAGCGTGATAACAAAATCCTTTTGTATCCGCACATCTCCAAACATCAGGGTGCACCACCACCATAGGTGGAAAGGACTCTTACCAGAACATGTGGACTCTTTTAGTGAAAAAAGAGTCAAAAAGACGTATGGTTGAAACCTCTAAATTGGATCTCTTATCTCCTCCACATCTCCATATATGACCTTCAAGGATAAAAACCTCGAAATCCTCCTCTCCTTGTACTCGTACTTGTATCCACATGTCTCCAAACACCAGGGTGCACCACCACCATCGGTAGAATGGACTCTCACTGGAACATGTGGACTCTCTTAGTAAAAAGAGTCAAAACGGCATATGGTTGAAACCTCTAAATCGGGTCTCTTATCTCCTCCACGTCTCCATATATTACCATCAAGGAGAAATAACAGGTTTCAAAAAAACCTCCACAACTCTCCTTGTACTCAATAAGATACCGCATCCAATAATGGGAGGTATGTATCCACACGTCTCCAAACACCAGGGTGCACCACCACCATAGGTAGAAAGGACTCTCACTGGAACATATGGACTCTTTTAGTGAAAAAAAGAGTCAAAAAGGCGTATCGTTGTAACCTCTAAATTGGATCTCTTATCTCCTCCACATCTCCATATATGACCATCAAAGATAAAAACCTCCAAAACCTCCTGTCCTTGTACTCAATAAGATACCGCATCCAATAATGGGAGGTACAGTATATATCCACATGTCTCCAAACACCAGGGTGCACCACCACCATTGGTAGAAAGGACTCTCAGTGGAACATGTGGACTCTCTTAGTAAAAAGAGTCAAAACGGCATATGGTTGAAATCTCTAGATCGGGTCACTTGTCTCCTCCATGTCTCCATATATGATCATCAAGGATAAAAACCTCCACAGCTCTCCTTGTACCCAATAAGATACTGCATCCAATAATGGGAGGTATGAATCCACACATCTCCAAACACCAGGGTGCACCACCACCATTGGTAGAAAGGACTCTCAGTGGAGCATGTGGACTCTCTTAGTAAAAAGAGTCAAAAAGGCGTATGGTTGAAACCTCTAGATCGGGTCTCTTGTCTCCTCCACATCTCCATATATGACCATCAAGGATCAAAACCTCCTCTCCTTGTACTCAATACAATACCAATAATGAGAGGTATGAATCCACACATCTCCAAACACCAGGGTGCACCACCACCATTGGTGGAAAGGACTCTCAGTGGAACATGTGGACTCTCTTAGTAAAAAGAGTCAAAACGGCATATGGTTGAAATCTCTAGATCGGGTCTCTTGTCTCCTCCATGTCTCCATATATGACCATCAAGGATAAAAACCTCCACAACTCTCCCTGTACTCAATAAGATACCACATCCAATAATGGGAGGTAGGGATTCACGGCATGAAAGGGAAGCAAGGAAGCTCACATAGCGTAAAGCCATGGATGCATATTTATTATTAAAAAAAAATGTAAAAGTGCTTGTATGTATAAAATACCAATCCCCGGAGACTTGTATCCTTGGAATAAGCAGTGTGATGATGTCACGAGCGTAAGCTTCACGTTGTGACGTCATCACGCTGTTCACTCCAACTCACGCTGTCTCCCAGGACCAGTATTTTATACATACAAGCACTTTTACTTTTTTTTTTTTTTATAATAAATTTGCATCCATGGCTTTACGCTATGTGAGCTTCCTTGCTTCCCTTTCATACCATGAATCCCTACCTCCCATTATTGGATGCGGTATCGTATTGGGTACAAGGAGAGTTGTGGAGGTTTTCATCCTTGATGGTCATATATGGTGACATGGAGGAGATAAGAGACCCAATTTAGAGATTTCAACCATACGCCTTTTTGACTCTTTTTACTACGAGAGCCCACATGTTCCAGTGAGAGTCCGTTCCACCTATGGTGGAGGTGCACTCTGTTGTTTGGAGATGTGTGGATACAAAAGGATTTTGTTATCATGCTGTATAGTATTACTGGGACTTCTATATTGAGATTTTTATGTCTAGAACTTGGATATCACTATATTTTTCTATGT
Source organism: Staurois parvus (assembly GCF_062004578.1). Taxonomy (NCBI): domain Eukaryota; kingdom Metazoa; phylum Chordata; class Amphibia; order Anura; family Ranidae; genus Staurois; species Staurois parvus. The sequence continues at coordinate 674,412 of NW_028319665.1, read as the reverse complement.
ATTTTTTATGTCTCTTTTGTCACGTTTTAATATTTATATAAAATTGAATTCTGATGACTTCAGCTAGAGTAGCAATTTATGCACATAATACCCAAGAATATTCTATCAGAGAAACTACCCGAGGAAAATTTTATGAAAAGAGAGAATACCCCAAGAACATTCCGTCAGTAAGAACCTTTGATGAGAAGAGAGATTGCTCTAAGAACATTCGATCAAAAGGGAGAATACCCTAAAAATGATCCGTCAGTAAAGAAAGTAGCCTAAAAATTTGATTCTAGGAGAAAATAGTGTAAGAACATTTGTTCAGAAGATAGAATATTAGTGGGCATTGTATCAGAAGAGAAACGACCCTAAGAACAATTCAATCAAAGGAGAAAATACACTAAGAACATTCAATTACCTTACTAACCAGTTCCATATCTGCCACCCCTTTCTGCCAATCCCTCCACTGGCCTCCACTCAGTGTCCTCCACCCCTTTCTGCCAATCCCTCCACTAGCCTCCACTCAGTGTCCTCCACCCCTTTCTGCCAATCCCTCCACTAGCCTCCACTCAGTGTCCTCCACCCCTCTGTGCCAATCCCTCCACTGGCTTACACTCAGTGTCCTCCATCCCTCTCTGCCAATTCCTCCACTGGCCTCCACTCAGTGTCCTCCACCCCTCTCTGCCAATCCCTCCACTGGCCTCCACTCAGTGTCCTCCACCCCTCTCTGCCAATCCCTCCCCTGGCCTCCATTCAGTGTCCTCCACCCCTCTCTGCCAATCCCTCCACTGGCCTCCACTCAGTGTCCTCCACCCCTCTCTGCCAATCCCTCCACTGGCCTCTACTCAGTGTCATCCACCCCTCTCTGCCAATCCTTCCACTGGCCTCCACTCAGTGTCCTCCACCCCTCTCTGCCAATCCCTCCACTGGCTTCCCATTGCCCAACGAATAAAATTCAAAACATTAACAATAACATATAAAGCCATTTATAACTCCGCCCCAAATTACATCACCAATCTTGTCTCCAAATATCACCCAAACTGTCCTCTCCGCTCCTCGCAAGACCTCCTACTCTCTAGCTCCCTTGTCTCCTCCTCCCATGCTCATCTCAAGGACTTCTCAAGAGCTTCCACCTTCCTCTGGAACTCTCTACCCCAATCTATCTGACTATCGCCTACTCTGCCCACTTTTAGGCGATCTCTGAAAACCGATCTCTTCAGGGAAGCCTACCCTGCCCTCAGCTAATAATGGAATCTTCTATTCCTCCTACCAGTCCATCCCCCACAGTTATTACCTTTTGTACCACCAGCCCCTCCCTCCTAGATTGTAAGCTGCCAGGATCAGGCCCTCCTAATCCTCTTGTATTGAACTGTATTGTTGCTGTATTGTCTCCTGTTATATTGTAAAGCGCTGAGCAAACTGTTGGTGCCATAAATCCTGTATAATAATAATTAGAAGAGAGAATACCGGAAGTATGTCTGATCCTACGGCAAAATACCTAAAGAACATTATATCAGTAGTAAAATTATACTAAGATCATTTAGTCAGAAGAGAATTTTCTCAAAAGAACATTTGATCATTTGATGAAGAAAGCATACCCTAAGAATGTCTGGTTGTACGTGCAGCGCTACCCCTGAAGGGGACGCTTGTATAGTATATAGGGGGTGGAACCAAGGAACGATGCTGGAGATGGATAGGGGGTGGATCGAAGGGACGATGCTCGGAGGTGAGTAGGTTGTGGACCAAAGGGATGGTGCTCGGAGGTGGATAGGGGATTGAACGAAGGGATGGTGCTCGGAGGTGAGTAGGTTGTGGACCAAAGGGATGGTGCTCGGAGGTGGGCAGGGGGTGGAACCAAAGAATGATACTTGGAGATGGAAAGGGGGTGGATCGAAGGGACAATGCTTGGAGGTGGGTAGAGGGTGGAACAAAGGGACGGTGCTCAGAGGTGGGTAGGGGGTGGAACCAAGGAACAGTGCTCAAAGGTGGGCAGGGGGTAGAAACAAAGGACGATGCTCGGAGGTAGGTTGTGGGTGGAACCAAGGGACGATGCTCGGAGGTGTATAGGGGGTGGATCGAAGGGACGATGCTCAGAGGTGGGTAGGGGGTAGAATGAAAGAAAGATGCTCAGAGGTGGGTAGAGGGTGGAACCAAGGGTCGATGCTCGGAGGTGCATAGGGGGTGGATCGAAGGGACGGTGCTCAGAGGTGGGTATGGGGTGGAACCAAGGACCAAGGGACGGTGTTTGGAGGTGGGTAGGGGGTAGAAACATGGGTCGATGCTCAGAGGTGGGTAGGGGGTGGAATGAAGGAAAGATTCTCAGAGGTGGGTAGGGGGTGGAACCAAGGGACAGTGTTTGGAGGTGGGTAGGGGGTGGAAACAAGGGTCGATGCTCAGAGGTGGGTAGGGGGTGGAACCAAGGGACGATGCTCGGGGGTGGATCGAAGGGACGATGCTCGGAGGTGGGTAGGGGGTGGAATGAAGGGACGGTGCTTGGAGGTGGGCAGGGGGCGGAGACAAAAAGTGACTCAGAAGGGGGGAGTTCCTGCACCTGTTTTTTAAGAAAAAAGCCCTGACAATGATGGCTACTAATCAGTAGGGCTGTGCTTTGCATGCCTTGTTATTACCTTCAGAGGTAATTTTCCTCATCACTTATACCTGCATCATTGCTATACAAAAGCAGACAGAATCATATCTGTGCTTCTCATAGTAACCAATTCAATAAAAGTTTGAATTCTCCAATTTAGGGCACCCAGATGAAAGCTGGAATCTGATTGGTTCCTATAGCTGCCCTTTCTTTTTGAGACTAATCCAGTACTTATCACAGTGGCCATACTGTGTGACATCATAACATGTGGTGTGGATCCTCCATCTTTCAGGAACAGTACATCTTCCTCTACAACGTCTTGCTGGAGTCTCTTCTGTGTGGGTCCACCAGTGTCCCCGTAGCGAAGATTCAGGAGCACATTCACCGTATGTCTGTAGAAAGCCCCGCAACTGACATGACCGGGTTTGACGAGGAATTCCAGGTAAAGAATTTGGGTTTATTTCCTTTTTTTTCATGTCATTGTTTTATCTACATTTACTCTGCTGGGGCTGAAATCATTAAGTCCAGTTCTTGTACCTAGACCTAATATCTGTTCCTCCAACATCGCTCAACATAACACTTACATTGGCATTGCCGTCTGAAGAGCAACCCACTGTGCATGGTTTTACAGAGGAAGTTTGACGAGAAGGGGTTATGATGCCCCCTCACTGCCTGTTCTAACCCATAGAAGCCGGCACCATGGTTGTGGAGTGGCCCCATTCACCTAAATGGGTCGTGTTCGGTGGGCAGCACTGAGCATCGGACACAACAGCGGAGATAAATTTTAGCAAAGCATTTTGACTGCAGTGTGTGTACAACTCCGTATGTCTGCCTTTGCAGTTTTGGGGTGGTAAGAGCAAGGATCAAACATGTAGGAGATACAGCGCCTTGAAAAAGTCTTCATACCACTTGAAATGTCAACCATGTTGTCATGTTACATCCAAAGCCGTCAATGTATTTATCGGGATTGGATGTGATGGACCGACACAAAGTGGCACATAATTGTGAAGTGGAAGGAAAATGAGAAATGGTTTCCAACATTTGTGACCAATAAATCTGTGAAAAGTGTGGCAGCATTTGTATTCAGCCCCCTTTACTCTGATACCCCCTAACTAAAATCTAGTGGAACCAATTGCCTTCAGAAGTCATCGAATTAGTACATAGAGTCCCCCTGTGTGTCATGTGATCTCAGTATAAATCCAGCTGTTCTGTGAAGCCCTCAGAGGATTGTTAGAGAACATTAGTGACCAAACAGCATCATGAAGGCCAAGGAATACACCAGACAGGTCAGGGATAAAGTTGTGGAGAAGTTTAAAACAGGATTAGGTAATAAATAAAATCTCCCAAGCTTTGAGCATCTCATGGAGCACTGCTCAATCCATCATCTGAAAATGGGAAGAGTACGGCACAACTGCCAACCTACCAAGACATGACCGTCCACCTAAACTGACAGGCTGGGCAAGGAGAGCATCCATCAGAGAAGCAGCCAAGAGGCTCATGGGAACTCTGGAGGAGCTGCAGAGATCACAGCTCAGGGGGGAGGATCTGTCCTCAGGACAACTATTAGTCATCACTCCACAAATCTGGCCTTTATGGTAGAGTGACAAGAAGAAGCCATTGTTGGAGGAAAGCCATAAGAAGTCCCGTTTGCAGTTTGTGAGAAGCCATGTGGGGGACACAGCAAACATGTGGAAGAAGGGGCTCTGGTCAGAGGAGACCAAAAAGGGACTTTACGGCCTAAAAGTAAAAGGCTATGTGTGGGGGAAAACTAACACTGCCCATCACCCTGAACACACCATCCCCACCGTGAAACATGGTGGTGGCAGCATCATGTAAAAAATGTTGAAAACCATTTCTCATTTTCTTTCCACTTTGTGTTGGTCTGTCACATCAAATCCCAGTAAAATACACTGATGTCTTTGAATGTAACATGAAAAAATGTGGAAAATTTCAAGGGGTATGAATACTTTTTCAAGGCACTGTACGCCATCAAATCTTTGTTAAAGCTTTTTTTCAGGCAAAAGGCATATAAAGATCCTCAGCTGTTTAATTTCAATATAAGGGATGAACGAACTGTGGGGAATCGTGGATGAACGAACTGTGGGGAATTGTGGGGAACTGTGGATGAACGAATTGTTGGGAACTGTGAAGAATCGTGGATGAACGAATTGTAGGGAACTGTGGGGAATCGTGGATAAACGAACTGTGGGGAATCGTGGAAGAACGAACTGTGGGGAACTGTGGGGAATTGTGGATGAACGAACTGTGGGGAATCGTGGAAGAACGAACTGTGGGGAACTGTGGGGAATCGTGGATAAACGAACTGTGGGGAACTGTGGGGAATTGTGGGGAATTGTGGATGAACGAATTGTGGGGAATCGTGGAAGAACGAACTGTGGGGAATTGTGGATGAACGAACTGTGGGGAATCGTGGATGAACGAACTGTGGGGAATCGTGGAAGAACGAACTGTGGGGAATTGTGGATGAACGAACTGTGGGGAATCGTGGAAGAACGAACTGTGGGGAACTGTGGGGAATTGTGGGGAATTGTGGATGAACGAATTGTGGGGAACTGTGGGGAATTGTGGATGAACGAACTGTGGGGAATCGTCGAAGAACGAACTGTGGGGAACTGTGGGGAATTGTGGGGAATCGTGGATGAATGAACTGTGGGGTACTGTGGGGAATCGTGGATGAATAAATTGTGGGAAACTGTGGGGAATCGTGGATGAACGAACTGTGGGGAATCGTCGAAGAACGAACTGTGGGGAACTGTGGGGAATTGTGGGGAATCGTGGATGAACGAACTGTGGGGTACTGTGGGGAATCGTGGATGAATAAATTGTGGGAAACTGTGGGGAATTGTGGATGAACGAACTGTGGGGAATCGTCGAAGAACGAACTGTGGGGAACTGTGGGGAATTGTGGGGAATCGTGGATGAATGAACTGTGGGGTACTGTGGGGAATCGTGGATGAATAAATTGTGGGAAACTGTGGGGAATCGTGGATGAACGAACTGTGGGGAATCGTCGAAGAACGAACTGTGGGGAACTGTGGGGAATTGTGGGGAATCGTGGATGAACGAACTGTGGGGTACTGTGGGGAATCGTGGATGAATAAATTGTGGGAAACTGTGGGGAATCGTGGATGAACGAACTGTGGGGTACTCTGGGGAATCGTGGATGAATGAATTGTGGAGAACTGTGGGGAATTGTGGATGAACGAACTGTGGGGAATCGTGGATGAACGAACTGTGGGGAACTGTGGGGAATCGTGGATGAACGAATTGTAGGGAACTGTGGGGAATCGTGGATGAACGAATTGTGGGGAACTGTTGGGAATCGTGGACGAATGAATTGTTGGGAACTGTGGGGAATCGTGGATGAACGAATTGTGGGAAACTGTTGGGAATCGTGGACGAATGAATTGTTGGGAACTGTGGGGAATCGTGGATGAACGAATTGTGGGGAACTGTTGGGAATCGTGGATGAACGAATTGTGGGGAACTGTTGGGAATCGTGGACGAATGAATTGTTGGGAACTGTGGGGAATTGTGGATGAATGAACTGTGGGGAATTGTGGATGAACGAATTGTGGGGAACTGTGGATGAATGAACTGTGGGGAATCGTGGATGAATGAATTGTGGAGAACTGTGGGGAATCGTGGATGAATGAACTGTGGGGAATCGTGGATGAATGAACTGTGGGGAATTGTGGATGAACGAACTGTGGGGAATCGTGGATGAATGAACTGTGGGGAATCGTGGATGAATGAACTGTGGGGAATTGTGGATGAACGAACTGTGGGGAATCGTGGATGAATGAATTGTGGAGAACTGTGGGGAATCGTGGATGAATGAACTGTGGGGAATCGTGGATGAATGAACTGTGGGGAATTGTGGATTATCGAATTGTGGGGAACTGTGGGGAATCGTGGATGAATGAATTTTGCCTTTTTAGAGCTGTCTGACGTGGAGGTTTTTTTTCCTTTTCAGGCCCTGGAGAAGATCACAGAACTATATCAGATCTATCCATGTAAAGAGGGGAGGAAACTAGAAAACCAGACCAAGAACCGTAACCCCGATATCCTGCCAGGTAATGTGGTCATTGCTAAACCCGTCCAATCTGTAAATCTGTCTGCAGGAATCGATTCGTAACCACTTGATGACCAGCGATGTACATGTACGCGGACTACAGGTGGTTATATCGGGATGATGTCCACAGCCGCAGGTGACGTTTTTTAGAACCAATGGTTGACTTTCTTATAAAAGCAATCCTAGTGGCTAATTAGCTGTTGGATTGCTTTTACAAGCAGCAGGACGGGATGCCCCCCCTTACTCCACCTTCCTCGGCTTTCATGGGTTCCCGTCCTACCCAAGAGACCCAATTATCCAGTCAGCGTTTCCACCAGCTGACCAAAGAGATCATCAGAGACTGGAACGGCTCTTATCACCTCTATGGTATAGAAAACCAGAAGCAATGAGCATTCATCACATCCAGTTTTCCTGGATGTAAACGGCGCCATTTTTAATTGGGCAAAGCATTTCACCGCATCAATCTTGGTGTGATTAGATGTTTTTAAGGGCAGAGGAGACATCTGGGGTCTGAGAGAGCCCAGATCTCTCCATAAAGAGGACCTGTCACTGCCTATAGCTGTCACAGTACAGATTCCTTCCATAAGAGTGCTATCTTGGTTTTGGGTGGTTTTCTGACCTTTTCTTGGTATCTAGAGATTGCCAAACTTTCTCTTTCTGAATAAGTGATTGAACTGTACTGATTTACATATTCACAGCTTTGCATACCCCACACCATAATCCCCCCTCCACCAAACTTTACGCTTGGCACAATGCAGTCAGGCAAGTACTGTTCTCCTGGCCACCACCAAACCCAGACACATCCATTGGATTGCCAGACAGAGAAGCATGATTGGCCACTCCAGAGAACACATCTCCCCTGCTCTAGAGTCCAGTGGCGGCATGCTTTACACCACGGCATCCGATGCTTTGCATTGCACTTGGTGATGGAAGGCTTGGATGCAGCTGCTCGGCCATGGAAACCCATTCCATGAAGCTCTCTACGCACTGTTGTTGGGCTCATCTGAAGGCCACACCAAGTTTGGAGGTCTTTAGCTATTGACTCTGCAGACAGTTGGTGACTTCTGCGCACTGTGCGCTTCAGCATGCGCTGACCCCGCCCTGTCATGTGACGTGGCCTACCACTTGGTGGCTGAGTTGCTGTTGTTCCCAGTGGCTTCCACTTTGTTATAATCCCACTAACAGTTGAGCGTGGAATATTTAGTAGCCAGGAAATGTCACGGATGGACTTATTGCCCAGGTGGCCACCTATCACGGGACCACGCTTGGAAACACTGAGCTCCTGAGAGCGACCCATTCTTTCACCAATGTTTGTAGAAGCAGTCTGCATGCCTAGGGGCTTGATTGTATACACCTGTGTCCATGGAGGGGATTGGAACACCTGAATCACATGATATGGAGGGGATTGGAACACCTGAATCACATGATTTGGAGGGGATTGGAACGCCTTAATCACATGATATGGAGGGGATTGGAACACCTGAATCACATGATATGGAGGGGATTGGAACACCTGAATCACATGATATGGAGGGGATTGGAACACCTGAATCACATGATATGGAGGGGATTGGAACACCTGAACCTCATGATATGGAGGGGATTGGAACGCCTGAATCACATGATATGGAGGGGATTGGAACACCTGAATCACATGATATGGAGGGGATTGGAACACCTGAATAACATGATATGGAGGGGATTGGAATGTCTGAATCACATGATATGGAGGGGATTGGAACACCTGAATCACATGATTGGAGGGGATTGGAACACCTGAATCACATGATATGGAGGGGATTGGAACACCTGAATCACATGATTTAGAGGGGATTGGAACACCTGAATCACATGATATGGAGGGGATTGGAACACCTGAATCACATGATTGGGAGGGGATTGGAACACCTGAATCACATGATATGGAGGGGATTGGAACACCTGAATCACATGATTGGGAGGGCAGGGGCAATACTTTTAGCAATATAGTATGGATATATATATATAGTGACAGACCCAACCAGGACAGGGGCTTTTAGAGGGGACTATGGGCTAGCCCTCTACTCATTGATTATGGTCCATAGAGAGAGCAGATCATTCTCCAATGACTGGCAATATAGTGCGTGTACCAAGGCCAAACATCCCGGGGGATGGAAATCTTTGATCCGGGCAATTTCTGTATCAATGATTTAAAAAGCAGCCAAATAACTATGTGATAATAAGCGGCTTCATATGGTCACTGTTCATAAATAAACAATCTTTGGCGTGATTGGTCATATTTTCCATATCGATGCCATAATTCCACCATTTTTGCCGGGGGAGGCAAACGTTTGAGCACAGCTGCAGAGAGGCCCTCTGGGGTCCATGTATAAAACGTTCATGGTACAGATGTGACAAATATTCGCACAATAAAAGCGAAAAGTGATGCACTTCTTTATTATGTGTGATTTCTGCATTGTCAGCGTCCCTTAGTCCTCATCACACTTTTTTTCTGAAATACCTCCAACATGAAAAAAAAACCTGTGTTGACATATTGTAGCCACTAGATGGCACTGATGACATAGGAATCACACAGACAATTGCAGCAATATTTGCTCTGCTTGTGTATGGCGGTCATATCCACACAGAAAACATTTTATGCATAGACACCAGGGGCGGACTGACCATTTGGGAACTCGGCCACTGTCCAAGGGCCCGGGGTCAGTAAGGGGCCCCATGAGATGCCCCTGGTACCTTTCATAGGCTTTTTTGGGTGTGGTTTGAGTGTGGGCGAGGACACAGGGGCCCCATGATTCCCTATTGCCCGGGGGAGTTGTCAGTCACCTCTACCCCCCCCCCCCCCCTCCTGACACAGTGATATCTTTTTCATTCTAGCGTTCTCTCTTTATGCCCCCAGGTGACCAATGGCGGCCCCTCTTGCTGTCCGAACTCACCAGACATGGAACTCCCGGATACATCAATGCCGTGTTTGTTAATGTAAGTCTAACCCATGACGACATGATGAGTGCACTGAAAGTGGTACTGAACCCAGAAGCCAACATTTCTTCAATTTTCTTAGATGTGACGGCTGCATTCGTTTCCTTTTTTTTAGGCTCTCTTTCGTCTATTTTCATCCGGTAATCCAGCCAGAAAGTCTGTTGCTTTTCACAAGCTCAAGCTCTCTAGCAGAATATATCAGATGAGACAAACTACTTAACACTGGAAGGGGTGACCACATGATCGTCTTTTATTTATTCATGTAAAACCTTTATCCCAAAATGAAAAAAAAAAACAAACTGCAACTGAATATAAAGTGTGAGCTGGAGTTTGGCTGCAATGTGTGAGTGTATCTAAATCTGCTAGGCCATCTAACACTCCCCTTCCCCCAGACCAGGGGCGGACTGACCATTTAGGCACTTGGGCACTGCCCGGGGTCAGTAGGGGGCCCCATGAGATGCCCCTGGTACCTTTTATAGGCTTTTTTGGGTGTGGTTTGAGTGTGGGTGAGGACACAGGGGCCCCATTATTTCCTATTGCACGGGGGCCCCATGAGTCGTCAGACCGCCCCTGCCCCAGATTGACAAGGTTGCTGTCTGCTGAAAATGTATATTATATAGGGTGCGCTTGTTAGAGCCCAGCCTCTGTAGCTGTAGGATAAAGGTGCCACATGGATAGCAGGGATGGATGGATGGATATCAGGGATGGATGGATATCATGGATGGATGGATATCAGGGATGGATGGATATCATGGATGGATGGATATCATGGATGGATGGATATCAGGGATGGATGGATATCAGGGATGGATGGATATCAGGGATGGATGGATATCAGGGATGGATGGATATCATGGATGGATGGATATCAGGGATGGATGGATATAATGGATGGATGGATATCAGGGATGGATGGATATCATGGATGGATGGATATCAGGGATGGATGGATATCAGGGATGGATGGATATCATGAATGGATGGATATCAGGGATGGATTGATGGATACCAGGGATGGATGGATACCAGGGATGGATGAATAGATATCAGGGATGGATGGATACCAGGGATGGATGGATGGATATCAGGGATGGATGGATGGATATCGGGGATGGATGGATGGATATCAGGGATGGATGGATGGATATCACGGATGGATGGATATCAGGGATGGATGGATGGATATCAGGGATGGATGGATGGATGGATATCACGGATGGATGGATATCAGGGATGGATGGATGGATATCAGGGATGGATGGATGGATGGATATCACGGATGGATGGATATCAGGGATGGATGGATGGATATCAGGGATGGATGGATGGATATCACGGATGGATGGATATCAGGGATGGATGGATGGATATCAGGGATGGATGGATGGATGGATATCACGGATGGATGGATATCAGGGATGGATGGATGGATACCAGGGATGGATGGATGGGAGTAGTAACACTTAGGCAGCTCTTCTTAAAGTGGAAGCAAGGCTCTAATGCAGTAACATGAAAAAAAGAGGAAGATGCCTCTAAGTGCAGTATTGACAATTTATTAGTAACGATAGATAAATGTATCCATTGTTTACAAATAAATTGTCAATACTGCACTTAGAGGCACCTCCCTCTCTATTTCATGTTTTTGTCTGCTGTGCCTCCTCTGCTCATTCCCCCAAAGTGGCATCTCACTAATACAGGAGGTGTGTTACTGAGCAGATCACCAGGTGAAACAGAGGGGGGGAAAAAATAGGGGAAAAAAAAAAGAAAACTAATGCAGCCACCACATCTAATGATGGCATTTTTGTACCTCATTAACCAGAACGCATGTGCAAGATTGCTGTAAAGAAACCTGTGACAGACCTTGTTGGTGCATTGTGATCACTAGACATGCGCATGACCATGTGTTTCCTTCCGGATCGATTCGTTAAGTTACTAACCTTGTTTTGTCTATTCGTTTTTTGTTTTTTTTTTGTCTGGAATCAGATTTTTTTTCCAGTGGATTTGAAGAATTTTAATCAAATTCAAAAATATCGAATTGATCTAAATTAATTGCGAAGAATAGCTTTTTCTATTCCAAATCTGAATTTCAGAAGACGGCTTTGTTTGGGTTTTTTTTTGCATTTTTTTTTTTTACATCCTGTCACCAGTGCAGTACAGCGTCATCATATAACTGGTGCGGCGGTGATCAGAGACACTGACTGGTGACATCTTGAAAAGAAATTAATATTTATTTTTTTTTTTGCTTTTACTATTCTAAATTTGAATTTCAGAGGACGGCTATATTGTTTGGTTTTTTTTGCTTTTTTTTAGTTTATTTTCTTTTTAACGTCATGTCACCAGTGCAGTACAGCATCATCATGTAAATGGTGTGGCGGTGATCAGAGACACTGACTGGTGACATCTTGAAAAGAAATTATTATTATTATTTTTTTTTTTTTTGCCTTTTCTTTTCTAAATTTGAATTTCAGAGGACGGCTATATTGTTTGGTTTTTTTTTTGCGTTTTTTTTTTGTGTTTTTTTACGTCATGTCACCAGTGCAGTACAGCGTCATCATATAACTGGTGCGGCGGTGATCAGAGACACTGACTGGTGACATCTTGAAAAGAAATTATTATTTTTTTTTTTTTTTTGCATTTTCTTTTCTAAATTTGAATTTCAGAGGACGGCTATATTGTTTGTTTTTTTTTGCTTTTTTTTAGTTTATTTTCTTTTTAACGTCATGTCACCAGTGCAGTACAGCATCATCATGTAAATGGTGTGGCGGTGATCAGAGACACTGACTGGTGACATCTTGAAAAGAAATTAATATTTATTTTTTTTTTTGCTTTTACTATTCTAAATTAGAATTTCAGAGGACGGCTATATTGTTTGGTTTTTTTTTTGCGTTTTTTTTTTGTGTTTTTTTACGTCATGTCACCAGTGCAGTACAGCGTCATCATATAACTGGTGTGGCGGTGATCAGAGACACTGACTGGTGACAGCTTGAAAATAATTTTTTTTTTTTGCTTTTTTACTACATTTGTTTTACAATTTATTTAAACGCAGTTTTTTTTTCCATTTTTACTACATGTTTTTTAATTATTTGTTTGAACACACGGTGAGCAGAGCAATATAGTGCTACCATAGTAACATCGTACCAGTCTAGGTAAGTGATCAGGATTTTGTTTTTTTTTTACACATTATGATTGTTTATAGCACTAAATTCCATTCCTATAAGAAAACATTTTTACTAAATGAAATATATATATATATTCAGTGTGTATTGTTGGGATTAGCTGTGATTGGCCACACTAATCACATGGTACAGATAGGTTGTGGATGGCACTGTCTGTACCATGTGATCACCAGGGGCGGACTGACAACTCATCGGGCCCCTGGGCAATAGGGGATCACAGGGGCCCCTGTGTCCTTGCCAAAACTCAAAAAAGCCTATGAAAAAGGTACTATGGCCATCTCATGGGGCCCCCTACTGACCCCAGGCCCTCAGGCAGTGCCTGAGTTTCTAAATGGTCAGTCCGCCCCTGATGATCACTGTGACCAATCACAGCTAGCAACACAGTTGTAACAATGAATGGCATAAAGTCCATTCATTGTTTGCAATTGTCCTGTGATCTGCTGTGATTGGTCACAACGATCACATGGGCCGGGACAGTGATCTCTCATTTAGCACCTAGTCATGTGATATCCACCTGGAATGGAGAAAGTCCCGCCCATCCATCATTTTGCAATAGGCCTGGCGAGAAGTTAATACCCACAATGCATCACTGACTGCAGGTCTTGTCCTGATTGGTGTATTAATAGGGAAATCTCTTCACTATTGGCCACCAGCCAAACATATCTTTTTAGAACGAATGCCACCCAACCCGTCCTGCTCTGTCCTCCCTTGCACAGTACTGCTTAGGAGGACACGTGAAAGCTTAGATCACGCAATACATTTCTGCAACACATGTGCATTTACCATCTTTTATCCTTTTTAAAACTCTGAATGTAGCAAGAGTTCAGTTCTTTAAAAACAAATTGAAAATGGCAAAGTCAGGTCAGGTCAAGTCAGGTCATGTCAGGTCAGATCAGGTCAGGTCATGTCAGGTCAGGTCATGTCAGGTCAGGTCAGGTCAGGTCAGGTCAAGTCAGATCAGGTCAGGTCAGGTCAAGTCAGGTCATGTCAGGTCAGATCAGGTCAGGTCATGTCAGGTCAGGTCAGATCAAGTCAGGTCAAGTCAGGTCATGTCAGGTCAGATCAGGTCAGGTCATGTCAGGTCAGGTCAGGTCAGGTCAGGTTTCCATTAAACTCATTTCTGAAAGTCAAATACACTCACCGGCCATATTATGAGGTCCACCTTGCTAATACCGGGTTGGGCCCCCTTTTGCCTTCAGAACTTCCCTCATTCTTGGTGGCATAGATCCAATAAGGTGTTGGAAACGTTCCTCAGAGATTTTGGTCCATATTGGTATGATGGCATCACACAGTTCCTGCAGATTTGTCTGCTGCACATCCATGATGGAAATTTCCCATTCCACTACATCCCAAAGGTGCTCTATTGGATGGAGATCTGGTGACCGTGGAGGCCATTGGAGTACAGTGACCTCATTGTCAGGGTCAAGAAACCACTTGGAGATGATTGGAGCTTTGTGACATGGTGCGTTATCCTGCTGGAAGGAGCCATAAGAAGATGGGGACACTGGAGTCAGAGGGATGGACATGGTCAACAATACTCAAGTAGGTCGTAGAGTTTAAATGATGCTCAATTGGTACTAAGGGGTCCAAAGTGTGCCAAGAATACATTCCCCACAACATGACACCACCACCAGCCTGAACCGTTGATACAAGGCAGGATGGATCCACCACACCATGACACCACCACCAGCCTGAACCGTTGATACAAGGCAGGATGGATCCACCACACCATGACACCACCACCAGCCTGAACAGTTGATACAAGGCAGGATGGATCCACCACACCATGACACCACCAGCCTGAACCATTGATACAAGGCAGGATGGATCCACCACACCATGACACCACCAGCCTGAACCATTGATACAAGGCAGGATGGATCCACCACACCATGACACCACCAGCCTGAACCATAGATACAAGGCAGGATGGATCCCCCACACCATGACACCACCACCACCAGCCTGAACCGTTGATACAAGGCAGGTTGGATCCACCACACCATGACACCACCACCACCAGCCTGAACCGTTGATACAAGGCAGGATGGATCCACCACACCATGACACCACCAGCCTGAACCATTGATACAAGGCAGGATGGATCCACCACACCATGACACCACCAGCCTGAACCATAGATACAAGGCAGGATGGATCCCCCACACCATGACACCACCACCACCAGCCTGAACCGTTGATACAAGGCAGGAAGGATCCCCCACACCATGACACCACCACCAGCCTGAACTGTTGATACAAGGCAGGATGGATCCACCACAGCATGACACCACCACCACCAGCCTGAACCATTGATACAAGGCAGGAAGGATCCCCCACACCATGACACCACCACCACCAGCCTGAACCGTTGATACAAGGCAGGATGGATCCACCACACCATGACACCACCAGCCTGAACCGTGGATACAAGGCAGGATGGATCCACCACACCATGACACCACCACCACCAGCCTGAACCACTGATACAAGGCAGGATGGATCCCCCACACCATGACACCACCACCACCACCAGTCTGAACCGTTGATACAAGGCAGGATGGATCCATGCTATCATGTTACTTACGCCAAATTCTGACCCTACCATCTGAATGTCGCAACTAAAATCCAGACTCATCACACCAAGCAACGTTTTTCCAATTTTCTATGGTTCAATTTTGGTGAGCCTGTGTGAATTGTAGCCTCCGTTTCCTGTTCTTAGCTGACAGGAGTGACACCTGGTGTGGTCTTCTGCTGCTGTAGTCCATCTGCATCAAGGTTGGACGTGTTGTGCGTTCTGAGATGGTATTCTGCATACCTTGGTTGTAATGAGTGGTTAGTTGAGATACTGTTGCCTTTCTATCATCTGGAACCAGTCTGCCCATTATCCTCTGACACCAACAAAGCATTTTCCTCCACACAACGTCCACTCACTGGATATATTCTCTGTTTTCGGACCATTCTCTGCAAATCCTAGAGATGGTTGTGCGGGAAAATCCCAGGAGATCAGCAGTTTTTTAAATACTCAGACCAGCCCATCACCAACAACCATGCCACGTTCAAAGCCACTTAAATCCCCTTTCTTCCCATTTCTGATGCTCGGTTTGAACATCAGCAAGTCGTCTTCACCACGTCTAGATGCCTAAATGCATCGAGTTGCTGCCACGTGATTGGCTGATTAGCAATTTGTGTTACCCAGCAACTGAACAGGTGTACCTCATAAAGTGGCCGGTGAGTGTATATGATGAGGTGAAGCTGTGACGTGAGGCTAGGGCAGGGGTAGGCAACCTGCGGCTCTTCAGCTGTTGTGGAACTACATTTCCCATGAGGCATTGCAAAGATTACAAAACTGACAGTTACAGCTATGACTTGCAGAGGCAAGATGGAACTTGTAGTCCTGTGGTTCTCAGGTTGCCTACCCCTGGGCTAGGGGAATAGGTATTTCATGCTTCACAGCAAAGTACCCGTATGGGAGACAGTGATAGGACCAAGGTGGACACTTAACATTTTCCCCACTAGCATCTTCTTTATCATCAAACTTCTTCCTTGCCTACTTTCGATCTTTGGATCTGACTGTACCCATTTTGGAGCTGAAACGGATTTTACATCTGTTATTTAATTTACTTATTATTTTGCATATTAGTTTTTTTTTTGTTTTTGGGCTGTTTGTTCCTTTATATGTCTTTTTTATGTTCTGTATATCAAAAAAAGGCAGCTCCACCTTCAATAAAAAATATTTTTTTTTCAGTCCAACAGCCATGATGATGCCTTGATCGTCACCCAACTGCCCATGAAGCAAACGTTGGCAGATTTCTGGGCCTTGGTCTGGGACTACAAGTGTACGGCGGTGGTGATGATGCAGAGAGCGCAGGACCTGCAAGAGGTCAGCAACATTATCAGTTCATCCTCTAAGCGGCCATGTGTACCCCAAACGCATTGCAGAGTCACACATCAAATACTCTATCGGGCTCTGTTCGTGTAGAGACCCCCGTAATTCAGAAAGCTCTGTAAGGACAACCAGCTTCACCGTGAGCTCAGCCCAGACCACTCTCTCCTCTTGCATTCCATCACAAGCAGGACACTATGAGGGGCTTGTAAGAGGGTTAAAAATAGCTAGTTAGTTTGGTCTCGTGTATTTGGCCTCCTTTCCACCTTGTTCCATCTCTCCATACTCGATACGCTTTGCTTTATTGTCCCATACTGGGCCTGTTGGCTCACCAGCAGAAGTTGGCTTCCTATCTGTTTTTGTCGGCAACAAGAACAATTGCTCAGGCCTGGAAGAGCCCGTCTGTCCCTCTTCAGGGGGTGCGGGACAGTATGACCACTATGGTGCTCCATGAACAGATGTCTGTGGCAAACTTGCTCATCCTTGTTGGAGCGGAGTCCCCCTTCAACTCTCTTTTTCGTGTTCTGTCTGTTTATTTGAGGCATTCCTCAGCCTCATTCCTACCCTCCTCCCTTCCTGAGAGGCAAACGTTATCTCCTGGCAGATGGCGTGGAACAACCAGGAAGACATGAGAGTGAAGACAGGCCGTCTACTAAAGTGTAACTTTTGTCACCCAAAACGGCGTAAACCCACACATTATCAAACTGACCAGAGTAAATGCACATTCCGCAGGCCAACTGTATGGTTCATATCATGGGATATGAAGCTGGTAGTTTAGTTTAGAGTTCCCCAATGACCACTCCCAAAACGTGTAGTCAGAGCCCCCCCCCCTCCCCTTGAGAGGGACTTTCAAGACAGTTAGAGCTTGTCACACACACACTCAGAGATCTCCCAGCAACATCGTAACAGAGGAGATCAAAGAACCTTTCTGCTCTGCATCTTGGATTTGCAAACCCAGGCATATGGGCAAGTAACTTAACCCTGTAATCTTCTTCCTAATTATCTCTTTGCTGTGTCTTTATATACATATATATATATTTTTGTGACATCTCTTTGTAAATATTTTATCGCACCTGTTTTGACCCTGTTAGAAATAAATCTTTCTTTCTGAAAGTGTTAAACTGTTTCTAAGCGCTTTCTTGCAATTCACGAATCCCTGCCTTTGAAGAGACACTACTGTTGGATTATATCTCTGTATAACAGGTCCGCGGGCCGTGCTATATAGATCAATATTTCAATCATTACAGTGTATATTTGATAACGGGAGTTTCCCAGTCTCCGACAAAAGTGGTGGTGGCAGTAGAGGGTTAGTTGCGTAATTAACCCGACCCAGTAACAAGCGCATTCAGGCTGCAGGCACAGATAGTAGACCATTAGCTGGGCAATCGCTGTGCTGGGTGTGGCTAAGTGTGGCCTTGTTACGCGCGTCACACCGCGGTGTTAGATCGGCCGGTCCTTCGGTCACGGGTTTGGTGAGAAGGTCTGGGGTCTGACGCCGTGGGCGTGACGTATTACTGTTAGTCGCAGCTGTGCGATTGTCGCCCTGTTGGTGGTGGCGACCGCGGGTCGTGACAATGTCGAGTGTCTGTTTTGAGAAATGTTTGAAAATATGGGAGCCGTGGTTGACTTATGCTTTTCCCACACTCTCCCTGACTAGTCTGTTGTTCGGTGTTGGTGTTCCCGGACCCCTGCTCCTGGTCTTGTCTTCCTTTTCTACTCCTTTTTATCTTTGCTTGCCTTTTGTGAGGCGGTGGATAGCTGCCTTTGGTTTGAGCTGCTGTCAGTGTTATAGCACTGTTTTTGTAATGTATGTGCCATTGATGGCCCCTGCGTGGGCGTACCTTTTGCTCTGTTGGTGTTAGAGCACTGTTTTCTTCACTTTTTATGTGCCATTGATAGCCCCTGCATGGGCGTGTCTTGTTGCTCAAGTCTTGTTGAAATTAGCTAGTTAGGTGCTGCCCCGGCCAGGAGGGTGAGGGTTAATATAGTTCTTAGGTTTTTCTATTTGGTGGGATCTTTTGGTCCCTCTCCTTCTGTGAATATATAAAAGAAAAAGTGAGTTCCCCAGGGGGAGTCTGAAGGCTTTGCTTGTGGTCCATCTACCCCATGAGGAGTACAGATAATGAAGAGTGAGAGATGTGAAACCCACTTGGGTTTTACCCCAAAGATACCAGCTGCTGGGAAATGCCACTGATGGCCTTTTTACACATGGACTCTACCTTTGCAGGTATGCCGGGGAAGCTCATAGGATTAGGGACTGGGGATCTAGGAAGAGACTCTGTAATGTGCACTTTGATGCAGTAAATTGTTGAAATTTGCCTTCTGCTTGGTCTGAAGTCACTTAAAGGAGTGTAATGCAAGTACTTGGCACCTTGCTACAGTTTTGGTTCACCAGCACATTGGGGTATAAAGACAGCACTTAACCATTTCAATACCGTGCAATGTTACACCTTCCTGCCCAGGCCATTTTTCACGTTTCAGCGCTCTCACACTTTGAATGACAATTGCGCGGTCATACAACATTGTACCCAAACTAAAATGTTATAATTTTCTTCACACAACTAGAGCTTTCTTTTGGTGGTATTTAATCACCGCTGGGGTTTTTATTTTTTGCTAAATTAACAAAAAAAGACCAAAAAGTTTGAAAAAAAACACGTTTTTCTTTGTTTCTGTTATAAAAGTTTACAAATAAATAATTGTTCTTCATAAATTTAGGCCGAGATGTATTCTGCTACATGTCTTTGGTGAAAATAACCCAAATTAGGATGTATTATTTAGTTTGTAGGAAAGTTATAGAGTTCACAAACTATGGTATAGATCTGAATATTGATCAATCCTGAAGTACTGACGGCCAATCTAATTTCTTGAGGTCCAAGAATGTCAGAACAGTACAGATATCCCCCCAAATGTCAGGACAGTACAGATATCCCCCAAATGTCAGGACAGTACAGATATCCCCCCAAATGTCAGGACAATACAGCTATCCCCCAAATGTCAGGACAGTACAGATATCCCCACAAATGTCAGAACAGTACAGATATCCCCAAATGTCAGGACGGTACAGATATCCCCCAAATGTCAGAACAGTACAGATATCCCCCAAATGTCAGGACAGTACAGATATCCCCCCAAATGTCAGGACAGTACAGATATCCCCCAAATGTAGGACAGTACAGATATCCCCCAAATGTCAGGACAGTACAGATATCCCCCCAAATGTCAGGACAGTACAGATATCTCCCAAATGTCAGAACAGTACAGATATCCCCCAAATGTCAGGACAGTACAGATATCCCCCAAATGTCAGGACAGTACAGATATCCCCCCAAATGTCAGGACAGTACAGATATCCTCCCAAATGTCAGGACGGTACAGATATCCCCCAAATGTCAGAACGGTACAGATATCCCCCAAATGTCAGGATGGTACAGATATCCCCCAAATGTCAGAACAGTACAGATATCCCCCAAATGTCAGGACAGTACAGATATCCCCCAAATGTCAGAACAGTACAGATATCCCCCAAATGTCAGGACGGTACAGATATCCCCCAAATGTCAGAATAGTACAGATATCCCCCAAATGTAAGGACAGTACAGATATCCCCCAAATGTCAGAACAGTACAGATATCCCCCAAATGTCAGAACAGTACAGATATCCCCCAAATGACCCCTTTTTGCAGAGTAGACAGTCCGACGTACTTCATAAGAGGCATGGCGAGTTTTTTGAAGTTGTATTTTTTTTGTCATAATTTTTCGGAAAATGAAAAAATGAAAAAAAATTATTTTCACTATTTTTTTTTTTTACATACTGTCACCAGTGCAGTAGAGTGTCATCATATAACTGGCATGGCGGTGAACAGGGACACTGACTGGTGACAGTATGAAAAAAAAATTATATATATATATATATTTTTTTTTTATTATTTTTAATTTTTTATTACTTTTTTTTATTTTTTTTAAGATTTTTTTTTTTATATTTTACTATGACCAAAGTAGTACAATCTTACCATAGTAACATTGTACTACTTTGGGGAAGTGATCAGTATTTTTTTTTTTTTTACACAATTTGCTTATAGCAAAGAATTACTTTGCTATAATCAAGCATTTACCTGAATGAAATCGATTCATTCAGGTTTTTTTTTTTTTTTGTGCTTAGCTGTGATTTGGTCACAGCTAATTACATGAAATGTGCATGTGATTAGCTGTGACCATTCACAGCTAGACACTAGTATACAATGCATGGCATGAATGAAGCCATCCATTGTATACAACTGTCATGTGACCTGCTGTGATTGGTCACAGCAGGTCACATGGTACCAGCAATGGGGGCCGGTACTCAGATCTGTCATCGGCCATGTCCAAGGTAAACGGCCGGTGACAGATCGCGCCGCTGCGCGGCTCTGCATTAGCGCAAACTGCGCATGTGCGGGAGCACACCAAATGGCGTGCACCCAGGAATGCCGAACCATTGGCCGGGCGGCTAATGGTTAAAGAGTCATCCTAGTGCAGTTCTACATGTGGTTTCCATGGGTAGCAGAAGTTTACAGTCAGTTAAAGCAGCCTGTTGGTAACGTGTGCCTGTTGCAGGTGGTGCGGGTTCTCACAGCAAGGGAGATGTTGTCAGCGCTCTTTCCGCAGTGGTTTGTCTCCCATAGCATTGGGAGTGACTATCCAAGACCCCCAACCTGTACAAAGGTATGAGTGTTCAAGAGTTAGGTCAAGTGCATGTATGCAGCCCATGCTGGGCACACGACAGGGTCCATGCCGCTACTGGGAGAGGCAGTGGAAAAGGCTAGACAGGTGGATGTTGGCAAGACTCTGCGTGTCCTTCCTAATTGCACATTACAGTGGGAAGATGTACATATACATGGGGACCTGAGAGTTAACTTGGGAGCAGTTATGGTACAAGTGTACATGGTTTACATTCATCTCTAAAAGTAGAGGCCCGCCTTAAGGTTGAGTACTCCCCCACAGCGGCCTCAGCCTTGTCCCAGGGCATTAATGAAAATGGCCCAAGAGTCAAGGTACCCCATTTGTGTAGTAGATTGATCTTGTTAGTAGCCTAGAAGAACCCACCTTGGGGTAGGCCTCCTATGTGACCCATACTTGGTGCCCAACGAAGAGGGGAACATGGAGGAGGTACCAAGCGCCTACTCTACAGGCTGTCTCATCCAACTGTTAGGTGCAAGAAGCAGGAGGAATAGGGCTCAACTAGAGATCACCATAACAGAATGTGCTATATCCCTTGTTAGTTTTGTATCTGAAGGGTTTGGAAGTTTATTTGAAATAGAAAAGATACAAAGTAGCAGTAAATATTAGAGATGAAGGTGTGTGGAGATTCTTAGACATAGCAAGTGTATCAAAGAGCTGATATTTTGACCAAAGTGGGAGGCTTTTAAGCTCCAGTCCTGAACGGTTGTCATGAAGGACCCTTCCAAACATAAA
The DNA here is from genome assembly GCF_062004578.1 of Staurois parvus. Classification (NCBI taxonomy): domain Eukaryota; kingdom Metazoa; phylum Chordata; class Amphibia; order Anura; family Ranidae; genus Staurois; species Staurois parvus. The sequence continues at coordinate 652,261 of NW_028319665.1, read as the reverse complement.
TATTTTCTGTATAAACTCATTCACTCCAGAATTTGCCCAAGCAGCACATCATCAACTACAGGAGACTTCCATTTTTGTGATTTTGGAACACATTATCAGCTCCACCATAACACATTCATATACCTTGCTGAAGTACATGGAGGTAACTGTTTCCACATTGCACAAAAAAAAGACATTCCAAGGGTCCAAGAAACAACAAAAAACCTGTGACAGACTAGGAGTGCAGAGAGAGAGAGAGAGCACACGGAGGCAGATTACAGGAAACCCAACGTGTGGGCATTTATTGGGGAAACTCAGGGTCCAGCCAATAGAAAAACTAGTCCACAGAACAACACAAGACACAGCAATGAAGAACGATCCTCAGGGTGGCAATATGGGGGAGCAGAGGGCAGTTAGTCCACAAGGCAAACAGGGCAGAGCAGGGTTAAGTCCAGCACAGGGCAGAGGTCCTGGGCACATCGGGGTTAATCCAGAACACAGGATGCGGAGCTGGGCAGAGAGGATTAAGTCCAGCACAGGGCAGAGTCAAGCACAGGGCAGAGGTCCGGGCACATCGGAGGTTAATCCAGAACACAGGATGCGGATCTGGGCAGAGAGGATTAAGTCCAGCACAGGGCAGAGGTCTGGCCACAACAGGGTTAATCCAGTACATAGGATGTGGAGCTGGGCAGAGAGGATTAAGTCCAGCACAGGGCAGAGGTCCGGGCACATCGGGGTTAATCCAGTACACACTATGCAGATCTGGGCAGAGAGGATTAAGTCCAGCACAGGGCAGAGGTCCGGGCACAACGGGGTTAATCCAGCACACAGGGCAAAGTCCTTGGCACAGGGTAGCAAATCCGGGACTCACCAGCCAGCAGTAGACCCAGCAGAGGAAGTCTAGGCAGATAGGCACCAATTCCTCATGGGTCTTCAGAGGGCTGTGTGTCCTGGCCGCAGCTTCAAGACCACACAGGCAACAGTTGACGGAAGAACAAAACGTAAAACAAAGTCCCAGTGTCCAGAAAACCACACAATGTTGAACCACAAATCCCAGCAGTGCACAAAGCAAAGCACAGTTCAATGCATCTCCTAGCGAGGCCTGCAGCCATGAGCTGCTCTGTCCATCCTGACTCATGCTCTGCACGTTCTGAGAGTTTTCTCTCACCATAGGGACATTATATGGTCCTTTCAAGTTGACCAAACCTCAAGCCCCCGGTGCCGACACGTCTGGCTTTTCACAGCCACAGGACACCGTGCTGTCTGTGCCTCCTACTGAGATCAACCTCATTACCCATCCCCTGCAGGGCACAGGAACTCCTAGATCAACCTCATCTTCCACCCCCTGCGGGGCACAGGAACTCATAGATCAACCTCATCCCCCACCCCCTGCAGGTCACAGGAACTCCTAGATCAACCTCATCTCCCACCCCCTGCAGGGCACAGGAGCTCACAGATCAACCTCCTCTCCCTCCCCCTACGTGGCACAGGAGCTCATAGATCAACCTCATCTCCCACCCCCTACGGGGCACAGGAGCTCATAGATCAACCTCATCTCCCACCCCCTGCAAGGCACAGGAACTCCTAGATCAACCTCATCTCCCACCCCCTGCGGGGCACAGGAGCTCATAGATCAACCTCATCTCCCACCCCCTGCGGAGCACAGGAGCTCATAGATCAACCTCATCTCCCACCCCCTGCGGGGCACAGGAGCTCACAGATCAACCTCATCTCCCACCCCCTGAGGGGCACAGGAGCTCACAGAGCAACCTCATCTCCCACCCCCTGAGGGGCACAGGAGCTCACAGATCAACCTCATCTCCCACCCCCTGCGGAGCACAGGAGCTCATAGATCAACCTCATCTCCCACCCCCTGCGGGGCACAGGAGCTCACAGATCAACCTCATCTCCTACCCCCTGCGGGGCACAGGAACTCATAGATCAACCTCATCTCTCACCCCCTGCGGGGCACAGGAACTCACAGATTTAATCAAATAGACAAGCTGACTGACACCCTTGTTGATTTCAACAAAACACAAAAAAAAAAAAAATAATTCTGATCTCCGTGACAAAACCGATTTTGCAAATTTTGCAAATCTGCTTTGTGTTCCACCATCGTGTATGGCCAAAATGAAAACTCATCAGATTAATTCAGCCAACAAAGTAGCCAGCAAGCGGGTGAGCACAAATCCTGTATAGATCAGGGGCGATGCCTGGTCCTGTATTGTATTAAAATGTTATCAAATATTTATGGTGTCACAGGAGCACCAACCCAAGCAGCTCACTAGGGGGATCCACATTGTCGCTATTCCCACGGATGGCGTGCGTTCCAACAACCGGAGGTGACATCAGAGGAACCAGGAGTTACGCGGGTGGCTGAGCATGCTCTGTGTGCGAAATGCATCAAGGCTTGAGCCGCATACGCCGCTTCCGGATCCTCTGACGTCACTTCCGCTTGTTGGAACGCACGCCGGACGAGGGAATATTCTATGCATAAAGGTAAACCCCCCCCAATACTCACCTAAGCCCCCTCTCGATCCAGCGATGTGCACTGGAGTCTCGGCTATTCCAGAACTCCCTCTTCTCATTGGCTGAGACAGAAGCAGAAGCTGTTAGCTCCCACTGCTGTCAATCACAGCCAGTGAGCCAATGAGCAGAGAGAGGGGGATTTTTTTCATTAAAAAATTAAACCTTTAGAATCACTTTAAGATTTTTTGGTTATACTGCTTGATAATTGATCGTGATCAGGGGCGGACTAACCATTTGGGAACTCGGGCACTGCCCGAGGGCCCGGGGTCAGTAGGGGGCCCCATTAGATGCCCCTGGTGCCTTTTTATAGGCTTTTTTGGGTGTGGTTTGAGTCTGGGCTAGGCCACAGGGGCCCTATAACCTCCTATTGCCCGGGGGCCCCATGAGTTGTCAGTCCGCCCCTGATCGTGATAATTGATTGTGATAATTGATTGTGATAATTGATCGTGATAATTGATCGTGATACTTGATTGATTGTGATACTTGATTGTGATAATTGATCTTGATAATTGATCGTGATAATTGATCGTGATAATTGATTGATTGTGATACTTGATTGTGATAATTGATTGTGATAATTGATTGTGATAATTGGTCGTGATACTTGATCGTGATAATTGAACGTGATAATTGATCATTCGTGTTTTTTGGATGTGGGATTTTTTTTGTTGTGTATAAATTATTAGCGGGGTATATTTGGTAAACGCCCACTTTTCTTCACTTCACATGTATGATAGGTGTAATTGCACTTAAAGGGGCAGCTGCCTAGATACATATTTATTTCACGAAGTATATGTTTTGACTGGGGTTGTTTTTCGGGTTTTTGTGGGGCGGGGGGGGGGTTCAATTAGAACTAAGAATAATGTTTTAAACCATTTTACCCCATGCAGAATGGCGCCAGGTTCTGGCCAGAGAAAGAAGAGACCTGTTATGGTACCTTCAAAGTCAGGACGATGGCGAAGAATCCAGGACACGGCTACACGGCCTCAACGCTCAACCTGAGAAGGAGTAAAGGGGTGAGAAAAAGTGGGGACCGGTGGAGGGAGCCAATGAGCTAGTTTGTGTACTACTACTTTACATCCATTACACTCGTTTACCTCATCATCATTAATGTTGTTTCCCAGCCCTCTGACAGCAGCCTCGAGGTGAGACTACTCCAGCTGGACTCATGGCCGTTGGGCCGATCTTTGCCGGAGAATCCTGCAGTCCTCATCAGTCTGGTTGGAGAAGCAGAGAAGTGCCAACAGCAGATGTCAGACAGTCACATCCTGGTCACCTGCTGGTAAGATGAGCGTTTCTTATGGTGGTTGGGTGGCACTGGCTGGAGAGGGAAGTAGGACGTGTTACAGGACATTGTTCTCTTTCATCTGTAGTTGACTTGTAGTCCTAAGTGAACTTACACCCCTGCTTTTGTTCTCCAAACCAGGGATTCTCAACCTTTATTCAGTCAAGGCACCCTTTATAATGATGGACAGTCTTGAGGCGCCCTTTAAAATGATGGACAGTCTTGAGACGCCCTGTATAATTATGGACAGTCTTGAGGCACCCTTTATAATTATGGACAGTCTTGAGGCGCCCTTTAAAATGATGGACAGTCTTGAGATGCCCTGTATAATTATGGACAGTCTTGAGGCACCCTTTATAATGATGGACAGTCTTGAGGCGCCCTTTAAAATGATGGACAGTCTTGAGGCACTCTTTAAAATTATAGACAGTCCTGAGGCACCCTTTAAAATGATGGACAGTCTCGAGGCACCCTTTAAAATGATGGACAGTCTCGAGGCACCCTTTAAAATTATGGACAGTTTTGAGGCACCCTTTAAAATGATGGATATTCTTTAGGCACCCTTTAAAATTATGGACATTCTTGAGGCACCCTTTAAAATTATGGACAGTCTTGAGGCACCCTTTATAATTATGGACAGTCTTGAGGCACCCTTTACTATTATAGACAGTCTTGAGGCACCCTTTAAAATGATGGACAGTCTTGAGACGCCCTGTATAATTATGGACAGTCTTGAGGCACCCATTATAATTATGGACAGTCTTGAGGCACCCTTTATAATGATGGACAGTCTTGAGACGCCCTTTAAAATGATGGACAGTCTTGAGACACTCTTTAAAATTATAGACAGGCCTGAGGCACCCTTTAAAATGATGGACAGTCTCGAGGCACCCTTTAAAATGATGGACAGTCTCGAGGCACCCTTTAAAATTATGGACAGTCTTGAGGCGCCCTTTAAAATGATGGACAGTCTTGAGACGCCCTGTATAATTATGGACAGTCTTGAGGCACCCTTTATAATTATGGACAGTCTTGAGGCACCCTTTAAAATTATGGACAGTCTTGAGGAACCCTTTAAAATTATGGACAGTCTCCAGGCACCCTTTAAAATTATGGACAGTCTTGAGGCACCCTTTAAAATTATGGATATTCTTTAGGCACCCTTTAAAATTATAGACATTCTTGAGGCACCCTTTAAAATTATGGACAGTCTTGAGGCACCCTTTATAATTATGGACAGTCTTGAGGCACCCTTTACAATTATGGACAGTCTTGAGGCACCCTTTAAAATGATGGACAGTCTTGAGACGCCCAGTATAATTATGGACAGTCTTGAGGCACCCTTTATAATGATGGACAGTCTTGAGGCGCCCTTTAAAATGATGGACAGTCTTGAGACACTCTTTAAAATTATAGACAGTCCTGAGGCACCCTTTAAAATGATGGACAGTCCTGAGGCACCCTTTAAAATGATGGACAGTCTCGAGGCACCCTTTAAAATTATGGACAGTCTTGAGGCGCCCTTTAAAATGATGGACAGTCTTGAGGCGCCCTTTAAAATGATGGACAGTCTTGAGACACTCTTTAAAATTATGGACAGTCTTGAGGCACCCTTTAAAATTATGGACAGTTTTGAGGCACCCTTTAAAATTATGGACAGTTTTGAGGCACCCTTTAAAATGATGGATATTCTTTAGGCACCCTTTAAAATTATGGACATTCTTGAGGCACCCTTTAAAATTATGGACAGTCCCGAGGCACCCTTTAAAATTATGGACAGTCTTGAGGCACCCTTTATAATTATGGACAGTCTTGAGGCACCCTTTACAATTATGGACAGTCTTGAGGCACCCTTTAAAATGATGGACAGTCTTGAGACGCCCTGTATAATTATGGACAGTCTTGAGGCACCCATTAAAATTATGGACAGTCCCGAGGCACCCTTTAAAATTATAGACAGTCCTGAGGCACCCTTTAAAATGATGGACAGTCTCGAGGCACCCTTTAAAATTATGGACAGTCTTGAGGCGCCCTTTAAAATGATGGACAGTCTTGAGACGCCCTGTATAATTATGGACAGTCTTGAGGCACCCATTATAATTATGGACAGTCTTGAGGCACCCTTTATAATGATGGACAGTCTTGAGGCGCCCTTTAAAATGATGGACAGTCTTGAGACACTCTTTAAAATTATAGACAGTCCTGAGGCACCCTTTAAAATGATGGACAGTCTCGAGGCACCCTTTAAAATTATGGACAGTTTTGAGGCACCCTTTAAAATGATGGATATTCTTTAGGCACCCTTTAAAATTATGGACATTCTTGAGGCACCCTTTAAAATTATGGACAGTCCCGAGGCACCCTTTAAAATTATGGACAGTCTTGAGGCACCCTTTATAATTATGGACAGTCTTGAGGCACCCTTTACAATTATGGACAGTCTTGAGGCACCCTTTAAAATTATGGACAGTCCTAAGGCACCCTTTAAAATGATGGATATTCTTTAGGCACCCTTTAAAATGATGGACATTCTTGAGGCACCCTTTAAAATTATGGACAGTCTTGAGGAACCCTTTAAAATTATGGACAGTCTTGAGGCACCCTTTACAATTATGGACAGTCTTGAGGCACCCTTTACAATTATGGACAGTCTTGAGGCACCCTTTAAAATTATGGACAGTCCTAAGGCACCCTTTAAAATTATGGACAGTCTTGAGGCACCCTTTAAAATTATGGACAGTCTTGAGGCACCCTTTAAAATTATGGACAGTCTTGAGGAACCCTTTAAAATTATGGACAGTCTTGAGGCACCCTTTAAAATGATGGACAGTCTCGAGGCACCCTTTAAAATTATGGACAGTCTCCAGGCACCCTTTAAAATTATGGACAGTCTTGAGGCACCCTTTAAAATTATGGACAGTCTTGAGGCACCCTTTAAAATGATGGACAGTCTTGAGGCACCCTTTGCAATTATGGACAGTCTGAGGCACCCTTTAAAATTATGGACAGTCTTGAGGCACCCTTTGCAATTATGGACAGCCTGAGGCACCCTTTAAAATTATGGACAGTCTTGAGGCACCCTTTAAAATTATGGACAGTCTTGAGGCACCCTTTAAAATGATGGACAGTCTTGAGGCAAGCTTTAAAGTGATGGACAGCCTGAGGCACCCTTTAAAATTATGGACAGTTTTGAGGCACCCTTTAAAATTATGGACAGTCTTGAGGCACCCTTTAAATTGATTCCCTGCCGACACCCGACAATCGCCATGTAAAATGAAAGGGGAGAGGTCTGTAAGTAAACAACACAGATCCCTCCCCTGCCAGCAAGCACATGCTGCTTTGTATGGCTCTGCACAGCATGTCTCTCTAGTAACATAGCACACAGGTAACCCATTGATGGCCCCAGATTTTAACCCCTTCCTGCCCAGTGCCATTAGTACAGTGTCAGTGCTTTTATTCACACTGATCACTGTATTGGTGTCACTGGGGATGTCAGTGACATCAGTCAGTTCCTCCGCCAGTGTCAGAATGCCTGCCGCAGTCCCGCTATAAGTCGCTGATTACTAGTATAAAAAAAAATTGAATTAAAATCCTAGTATCTATACCGCCATTTGTAGACACTTTCATGTAAACCAATCAATTTACACGTATTGGGATTTTTTTTTTAGAAAAGACACGGAGCAGGAGACATTTTTGCCGAAACGTATGACAAAATTTGATTTTTATTTTTACTGGATATGTTTTATAGTAAAAAATATTGCGGGGGTTTCAAATTTTTTTTGTTTATAGTGGAAAAAATAAAACCCGCACAGAAGATAAAATACCACCAAAAGAACGCTCTATTTGTGGGAAAAAAGGACAATAATTTCATTTACGTGACCGCGCAAATGTCAGTTAAAGTAACGCAGCGCGTATCACAACAAATGGCCTGGTCAGGAAGGGGGGGATCCTCTGGAGGGCGAGGGGTTAAAGTGTTCCTAAACCCCCAACAGTACAATCTGTCTGTATACACAGTGACGCGTGCTTGTTATACTCACTGTGGAGCCTAAGGGGTTACTCCTCTGCATTGTGTAAAAAGGCTGTTTGATCCTGTCTTCTCTGATCCTCCCCTTCTTCCAGTGCCCCCCTCTTATCTCCTGATAAGACATATATCTTGTCACTATGCACATGCTCAGTTTGGTGTGTATTGCTAGAGAGGGTTTTTTTTTTGGAAGAATGCATGTGATCAGCACAAGACCAATCAGCACTGTCCAGACAGTGGGTCAAGGGCCCTGCATCCTCCTAGAGCAGAATGAAAACTCCTACAAGTTTTAACCCATGCCCTGCTGGACATTGCTAGAAGTCTGGAGAGAGCGGATATAGTGAATGCGGGGTCCGGGGAGAGCGGATATAGTGAATGCGGGGTCCGGGGGGAGCGGATATAGTGAATGTGGGGTCCGGGGAGAGCGGATATAGTGAATGAGGGGTCCGGGGAGAGAGGATATAGTGAATGCGGGGTCCGGGGAGAGCGGATATAGTGAATGCGGGGTCCGGGGAGAGCGGATATAGTGAATGCGGGGTCCGGGGAGAGCGGATGTAGCGAATGCGGGGTCCGGGGAGAGCGGATATAGTGAATGCGGGGTCCGGGGAGAGCGGATATAGTGAATGCGGGGTCCGGGGAGAGCGGATATAGTAAATGCGGGGTCCGGGGAGAGCGGGTATAGTGAATGCGGGGTCCGGGGAGAGCGGATATAGCGAACGCGGGGTCCGGGGAGAGCGGATATAGCGAACACGGGGTCCGGGGAGAACGGATATAGCGAACGCGGGGTCCGGGGAGAGCGGATATAGTGAAAGCGGGGTCCGGGGAGAGCGGATATAGTGAATGCGGGGTCTGGGGAGAGCCGATATAGTGAATGCGGGGTCCGGGGAGAGCGGATATAGTGAATGCGGGGTCCGGGGAGAGCGGATATAGTGAATGCGGGGTCCGGGGAGAGCGGATATAGTGAATGCGGGGTCCGGGGAGAGCGGATATAGTGAATGCGGGGTCCGGGGAGAGCGGATATAGTGAATGCGTGGTCTGGGGAGAGGGGATATAGTGGATGCGGGATCCGGGGAGAGCGGATATAGTGAATGCGGGGTCCGGGGAGAGCGGATATAGTGAATGCGGGGTCCGGGGAGAGCGGATATAGTGAATGCGGGGTCCGGGGAGAGCGGATATAATGAATGCGGGGTCCGGGGAGAGCGGATATAATGAATGCGGGGTCCGGGGAGAGCCGATATAGTGAATGCGGGGTCCGGGGAGAGCCGATACAGTGAATGCGGGTTCCGGGGAGAGCGGATATAGTGAATGCGGGGTCCGGGGAGAGCCGATATAGTGAATGCGGGGACCGGGGAGAGCGGATATAGTGAATGCGGGGTCCGGGGAGAGCGGATATAGTGAATGCGGGGTCCGGGGAGAGCGGATATAGTGAATGCGGGGTCCGGGGAGAGCGGATATAGTGAATGCGGGGTCCGGGGAGAGCGGATATAGTGAATGCGGGGTCCGGGGAGAGCGGATATAGTGAATGCGGGGTCCGGGGAGAGCGGATATAGTGAATGCGGGGTCCGGGGAGAGCGGATATAGTGAATGCGGGGTCCGGGGAGAGCGGATATAGTGAATGCGGGGTCCGGGGAGAGCGGATATAGTGAATGCGGGTTCCGGGGAGAGCGGATATAGTGAATGCAGGGTCCGGGGAGAGCGGATATAGTGAATGCGGGGTCCGGGGAGAGCGGATATAGGGAATGCGGGGTCCGGGGAGAGCGGATATAGTGAGTACTTTAATAATCTATGTCATAACTTGTTTTGGACATATTTTGTTTTCTCCCGTAGAGTATTGATGTATATAAATGTGTAATAATCACATCTCATTCTCTCTCTCTCTGCAGCGATGGGGCCGGCCGGTCGGGTCTGTTCTGCGCCGGAGTCCTAATCTGTGACCAGATCCGCAGTGACGGCTGTTTGGATGTATCTCAGGCTGTGCGCTCACTTCGGAGGAGACGCTGCCAGTTCATCCCCAATGCGGTATGATGTACACATTCACACTGCACACGTGCCGCCATATTGCTGCATGTATAATAATCGCTAGGAGTCATTCAAAGGAAAGAAAAAAAATAGATAAATGAAACATATATACTTCATAACCGGCAATGGGGAGGAAAACGTAAACAAACTCCTGGCTGCTGCTATCTGCCAAACGTTTGTTTACATGCAAGCACTGGTGCTGCCATAATAGCTACAGAAGTGGCAGTTAGAGGGGGATTTCTCTCATTCTACCATTACTTTGGAGTCCTCTCTACAGGACAGGAAGACAGGAAATGAAGGGAGATTTTCCCAGTGAGACATGGATTGCAAAAAACACAACGGGATTGTAATCCATCCCTACTAGCCATACACTTCCCGACCACCCTATAGCGGAACTACTGCTAAAAGGTGGCAGGGCTGCGTAAAATCACGTATATATACGTGATTTTGAATTTCTGGGTAGGGGGCGCCGTCCTACCCGTGCCGCCATTAGTCGCTACAGATGTTGATCAACGGGGCCCAGACGGAGATTCCCCGCCGGCAGCCGGCGATCGCAGAGGAGCAGTGACAGGGGAGAGGTCTGTATGCAAACAACATATATCTCTCCCCTGTCAGCAAGGACATCCTGCTTTGTATGGCTCTGCATAGCCATACAAAGCAGCATCTTTCTCTAGTAAAATGCACAGGGGCAGACTGACAACTCATGGGGCCGCCGGGCAATAGGGGATCATGGGGCCCCTGTGTCCTCACCCACACTCAAACGTCACCGAAAAAAAGCCTATGAAAAAGGTACTAGGGGCATCTCATGGGGCCCCCTACTGACCCTGGGCCCTCGAGCAGTGCCCGAGTGCCCAAATGGTCAGTCCGCCCCTGCACACATTTTGGTCGAAATTTATGAAGACATTTTTTTTTTGTTGGATATGTTTTATAGCAGAAAATAGAAAAAAAAATTTCCAAAATTTTCAGTCTTTTTCCATTTACTTAACTTTCACATAAACCAGTTAATATACACTTATTTGGGATATTCCGACCAAAGAACCGTAGAAGTACAGTACACATTTGTCCTACATTTATGAAGAAAGATTATTTGTTTGCAACATTTTATTACAGAAAAATGTGGGTTTTTTAATTTATGGAATTTTCTCATTTATATAGCAAAAAAAAAATAGTGATTGAAAATGCCACCAAATACATTTTTTTTTTATAAATGTATATGAAAAAATTATATAAATTTAATTTGGGTATACCATTGCATAACTGTGCAATTGGCAGTTAAAGGAGTGCAGTGCTGAATAGCAATTGCCATGGTCATGATGTTACTATTACTATTATTATTTTAAAAGATACTATATAGGAGTGTTTGGTTGTTAAAAAAAGTAAGTCCTCTGTCCAGTTATGTAATGCACAAACCTCAGAAAGTAAACAAAATCCTTCCCTCACCTTCCCTGACTGAGCCAAATCCTCCATCATTTGTATCACACCCCTCCCCTCCCAGGCACTGCAGCTCACAGTGGGCGTGTTTCAGTAACAGAGGCAGTACCATCAATCTAGAAAGTAGTGGGCGGGGCTGGGTGTGGCCAGGTGCTGATTGACAAGCTACAGGCTTGTGAATCAGCAGCGACAATGCTGATAGCCACACCCCCGGTAGCATCTTTTCATCCCACTGCAACTCTGCTCCGACTTCAGACACAGTGCCCCCCCCCCATCCCAGTTGCAGGGGGTCTAGGAGAAATCTGTAAATGCAGATGTAATTACAATTCAGACATGCAGTACATACAGCACTCAGCATACATGAGTCCACCCCAACACTGTGATAGCCTCTGATTGGTAGTGATCAGTCACTGTACAGCCCGGCCCCCTTGTGGAGGCGAGAGATACATTGTATCATTATATACATCCTATTATACATTGTATCATTATATACATTCCATTATACATTGTATCATTATATACACTCTATTATACATTGTATCATTATATACACTCTATTATACATTGTATCATTATATACATCCCATTATACATTGTATCATTATATACACTCTATTATACATTGTATCATTATATACACTCTATTATACATTGTATCATTATATACACCCTATTATACATTGTATCATTATATACACCCTATTATACATTGTATCATTATATACACCCGATTATACATCGTATCATTATATACATTCCATTATACATCGTATCATTATATACATTCCATTATACATCGTATCATTATATACATTCCATTATACATCGTATCATTATATACATCCTATTATACATTGTATCATTATATACATCCTATTATACATTGTATCATTATATACATTCCATTATACATTGTATCATTATATGCATTCTATTATACATTGTATCATTATATACATCCCATTATACATTGTATCGTTATATACATTCCACTATACATTGTATCATTATATATATATATATATATATATATATATTCCATTATACATTGTATCATTATATGCATTCTATTATACATTGTATCATTATATACATCCCATTATACATTGTATCGTTATATACATTCCACTATACATTGTATCATTATATACATTCCACTATACATTGTATCATTATATATATTCCATTATACATTGTATCATTATATACATTCCATTATACTGTACATTGTATCTCTCTAACTCCTGGCATAGAGAGAGAAAAAATATTTGTAAAAAAAAAAAAAAAAAGATAAATAAATATTAAAAAATAAAATAAAAAATAAAGAAAAAACACCTAGATGAAGGTCTGATCTAGTTCAGTGCCAGGGTTAGTGTTTGGGTCAAGGTCAAAGGTCAAGGGTCAAGATTTTTTGGAAAAAAAATGTTATGAGTGTCAGTATGTTTTAGGTAAAAAAAAAAAAAAAGACAAAAACAAAATGCTCACTATTGTTTCTGGGCTGTACTCCGGGTACAAACAACAAATAACATACACATATATGGTATCACTGTGATTGTCAAGAGCTGGAGAATTTATTTTGTGTTGGTCTTTGGTGGTCGGTTATGGTGGTAACAAGAAACACACAGCTAAACAAAAAAAAATTTTTTTTTTACTATTTTGGGCCAGTTTTCCTTTGATAATAAAAAAAAATCAGGAGATATCCATTACCATTTACCACCAAATGACAGCCCAATTTGTCCTGAAAAAAAATGCGGTATAATCCACCTGGATGTACGAAGTAGTTGTGGTGATTTGTACGGTTTTACTATCACATGTCAACGTTGCAGAATTGTGCTTAGGCATTTAGATTTGTGTTACCCTCAGGAGGGAAGGGGTTAAAGTATCTGAGGGCTTGTATGAGACAATAAAAGCGCTGCTTCCATCTCTGCCATGTCCATTTGTGTCTCCGCAGGAACAGTACTCCTTCTGCTACACGTTGGCTCAGAGTTATCTGGATTCATTTGAAACCTACGGGAACTTCAAATAAAAAATATTGGAGAAGAAGCCTTCTGGTGACAGGCCGTATATTACTATGGATGGAGTGACTGGATCCAGGACTGGGACAAACATGGACCAGGACCACCGTTTCCGATTTTGACCATAGATGAAAAGGTTGCCTGTCTGCTGCACAGGGTTCCCAGAATGGTTGCAGGACCCCATCTTGGGGGGGGGGGGGTATCAGGAAACTACATGGGGGTCATGAAAGACAATGCCTAACTTTCTATAACGAATCAATAGTGCCCCCCTGTTGGGTAACAAGAGTGCAATGATGATGGTGGACGCATGAAGTGGCCAGGAGCTGATTCATATGGGAAAACACCGTAGGAAGTTCTGCCGGTGGCCACAAAGGTCCTCACAAACATACTTATGGTCCTTAGAATGTTCATGGGCGGTGACTACCGGATGAGCTTCTTTGGCCAATTGCAGAACATGCTAATGTCATAGCAAGTTCATGTCAGGACGGTTCCCAGACCCTTGGGTTCAACTAGACATGTGCAGAATTTAAAAAAATTAGTTTTGTTTCGTTTCAGATCATTTAAGTTACTGATTTTGTTTCGTTGCATTTGTAACAAAAAATAGTTTTGTCTTGTTTATTCGTTTGAGACAGGATTAAAATGTTTCCACTGGATTCGAATCGAATTTGAATCGAAAATATCTAATTGATCCGAATTCATTGTGACGAATAACTGATTGTCTTCAATTCAAAATTCAAATTTTCAATTTCGGAAGATGGTTCTATTTTATTCTATTCCATTCTATTTTTCTTATATTCTATTTGTTTATTTTCTATTCTATGTCATTCTTTTTATATTTTATTCGATTCTATTCTTTTCTATTCCTTTACTTTCTATTATGTTCTTTTAAAAATTAGAGTTTCAGAAGATGGCTATATTCTTTCTGTTTTATTTTATTCTAATTTATTATATTTTTGTTTTTCTATTGTACTCTTTTATTTTAGATTCTATAATATTCTACTGTATTCTTTTCTATTCAATTCTATCAATTTCTATTCTGTTCTTTAATTTTCTGTTCAAAATTTTCCACTGGATTCAAAGTATTCGAATCAAATTTGAATCGAAAATATCTAATCGATTTGAATTCATTGTGACAAATAACTGATTGCCTTCTATTCAAAATTAAAATTTTCAATTTCGGAAGATGGTTCTATTTTATTCTATTCCATTCTATTTTTCTTCTATTCTATTTGTTTATTTTCTATTCTATGTCATTTTTTTATATATTATTCGATTCTATTCTTTTAAAAACTTAGAGTTTCAAAAGACGGCTATATTCTTTCTGTTTTATTTTATTCTAATTTATTATATTTTCATTTTCTATTGTATTCTTTTATTTTCGATTCTATAATATTGTAATGTATTCTTTTCTATTCAATTATATCAATTTCTATTCTGTTCTTTAATTTTCTGTTAAACTTTTTTCACTGGATTCAAAGTATTCAAATCGAATTTGAATCGAAAATATCTAATCGATCTGAATTCATTGTGACAAATAACTGATTGTCTTCTATTCAAAATTCAAATTTTCAATTTCAGAAGATGGTTCTATTTTATTCTATTCCATTCTATTTTTCTTCTATTCGTTTATTTTCTGTTCTGTGTCATTCTTTTTATATTTTATTCTATTCCTTTACTTTCTGTTCTTTTATTTTCTATTCTTTTAAAAATTAGAATTTCGGAGGACGGCTATATTCTTTCTAATTTATTATATTTTTGTTTTTCTACTGTTTTCTTTTCTATTCAATTCTATCAATTTCTATTCTGTTCTTTCATTTTCTGTTTTCAAATCTGACAGTACGGGGGAACTTCTCCCCATACCAGGGGCGGACTGACAACTCATGGGGCCCCCAGGCAATAGGGGATCATGGGGCCCCTGTGTCCTTGCCCAAACTCAAAAAGCATATGAAAAAGGTACTAGGGGCATCTCATGGGGCCCCCTACTGACCCCGGGCCCTCGGGCAGTGCCCGAGTTTCCAAATGGTCAGTCTGCCCCTGCCCCATACTATCTGTCAGATGGAGGGGGGTGGTGGCTGCGGCTATGGGATCATGTAACATGTTCTCAAAGGTGAACCTATCCTTTTATGAGGTGTTGGGACAGGGAGGGGTTATTAAGTGGCGGAGCACATCTCTGGCTCTCCTGTATAGGTTGCACCTTGCACACTCACACCCAGGGGTGGACTGACAACTCATGGGGCCCCCGGGCAATAGGGGATCATGGGGCACCTGTGTCCTTGCCCAAATTTAAAAAAGCCTATGAAAAAGGTACCAAGGGCATCTCATGGGGCCCCCTACTGACCCCGGGCCCTCGGGCAGTGCCCGAGTTTCCAAATGGTCAGTCCGCCCCTGCTCACACCATGAAGTACTGCTAGTTGTCCTATTGAAGGAATGGGAAATACGAAGGTGTTGTTGGCCAAAGAACTAAGCGACAATATTGCATGAAAACGTAAATATGGGACTTTCCAGCTTCCACACGCACACCATCATCTACAATATACCAGTAGAAGGTTTTTTTATTACCAGCAAATCATAGATCACGTATACAACAAAGGAGAGGAAGTCTAAAAGTCTTTATCTGTCAATATCTCAATGCATTAACAGTAAGCCACCTCAAATACCCCCAAAATCCCACCATTTAACTTACATTTGTATAAAAAATTGGCCCTTATTATATTTTGACTTTTTTATCTTCATCATCATCATTCACATACATTTATTCATTTTTAGAATGTTATTTATGGTTTTAGTCCTGTTCTTAGTCCTCCTATGATGCTGCTGCTGTTGTTTCATCATGCATTATAACGTTGGCCCTTATTATATATTTTGACTTTTTACTTTCATTATTATTTGCATATATTTATCTATTTTTAGAATGCTATTTATGTTCTTAGTCCTTCTAAGACTTTGCTGCTGTTTTCTTATCAAGCATTAAGATCTACAACGTGAAGGCGATCTCGCTATACCCGCACGCTGCATAAGCATCCCTTATCCAAGATCGATCCACTGGAAAATGGCGCGTATGGTTCCGCGCATGCGCACTAGCGTGGTCCATAGATGCTGTGATCTGATAGAGATTGACCTAAGGGAATATGGCGTCTGCGCTTTTGCGCAGGCGCATAAGCATGATCCATAGACGTGCGAATCAGGCCGAGTTTAGTCCACTAGAAAAGGGCGCTCGCGCTCTCGCGCATGCGCACTTTTGTGGACACCGGCAAGATGGCGCCGGCGGATCTGATCCCTATATAAGGGCATATACTGACGTCTGGCTGCTATGGCATCACCCCTTATGAGGACATATTCGCATATGAAACGCGTCAAGGAGGAGCCTTTGCACGCTGTGACGTCACGCCGCCAGATCACGGAGGTCCGGCGGCCATCTTCCTGCTACAGCTGGTCAGTGTATTTAGCAGCTTGGTTACTGCTTTACCCGGTTTACTTGTGATTTTTGGATTTAACTACCCATTTTTACTCATGTATGTGAAATACCTGTGATACCTTTATCTTCATCATTTATTTGCTCAATAAATATGGTTACATACTACACTATGGGCATCCATCTTTGTTTCTCTGTACCGAGCAATTAAATCCATCCAGGATCCCAGGTATTCTACCAGGACCAGAGGGCGGAGCCTTTTTTGACCAGATCCCATTGCAGCATATCCGGCTAAGGGCGTTGTTGAGTGACATCTCTAGCACCCACACCTGCAGAGGAGAGGATCCCGTCCCAGGCTGTACCTGTATATGTTTGTATATTTGACCTATGCACATTAAGTGTCAAGGCTCCGGGTATGACCAGAAGTGTGTGGACTGACACAGGGAAACGCAGGCTTCAGATATAGTAAATAATATAATTTATTGAGACTAACAATACAAATATAAACGCAGTGCACCAAACCCCAAGCTAACACAAATACATACAACAAGGTAAAACAAACCCAAACCTAAACTGATATAGATACACAGGTACATACACATATAGAGCACAACGTAGTCAGGCAGGCCGGGTCGATAACTAATGGGCAGGTAGGTACAGGGGGTCAGGCAGAGAATGGTCAGGGTCACAAGCCAGGGATCAAACAAGAGAAGTCAGCAGAGGTCAGGATCAGGCAGGGTCGGCAACAAATCAGTCAGACAGGAACAGGAATGCAGGTTACAAGATACAGGGGCCCATGGAAAAACACACACCAAGGCCCTGACTGTGAGTCTGGCCATTCCTTAAATACAACCCCTGCAATCAGCTTCAGGTGTTTGGCTGACTGCAGGGGTGAGTCTCTGATTGCTGAGAGCACCCGCTGGCCAGCCCTGGTACTGCAGCCCACAAGGCAGGTGAGTCCCACCGTTATTGGCAAGTCCATTCCTGACATTAAGATTGCGCTTCCAGTGAGTGGGCAATCTTTCCATTGGTTGCACATCACCGGATTATTTTGATTCACACCGGGATATAGATATCTGTCCATCAACATCAGTGGGGACTGTCACTGTCACCTGAGATATATAACATCACTTTGGGCATCCTCATATTGAGAATTTATGTTGCCGTTCCTATTCAGGACGATTTATTAATACAGTTTATTGATAACTACCTGCACTTTATTCACATTATATAGCGCTGCACTCGTTTTTTACATTATAAAAAATTGGCATTTCCATCTATTTGAGTCTAAGCCAACAGTGGGATGAGGACGGGTCTACCAGAACAGGAAATGTGATCTGGGAAATGTGTCCTCCTCCCACTGTTGGGATGAACAAGTGAATGGAAATAAAGGTTTTCCATAGGATCATAATTATTGTTAGATGGGGAGGTTGAGGTTATTTGAGGAGGTTTAGTGAAAATGTATTGAGAAATTACCGATAAAACCGTATTGACTTCTACGTGGTGTATACAAGATTTATGCTTTGGTAGCAAAAAAACATTCCATTGGTATAATGTAGTTGATGGTGGGAATATACTGATGGCACCTTGAAAGTTCCATAGATACTGTTTCATGTAATATTGTGACTTGTTGGGATTATGGTGTCCAATCTATATTACCAGTCTATTTGTATGAACCCAAGAGAGGTTCATATGGTTTCATCTGTCAAAACCTCAATACATTACCAGCAAACCACCTCAAATACCCTCCAAACCCTTTCTAACAACAATTATGATCCTATGGGGAAAAAAATGTATTTCCATTCACTCCATTTCTTCTCCATATAAAACCAAGGAGAAGAAGTTCATACGGTTTTATCTGTCAAAATCTCAATACATTAACCCTTTGAGGACCATAAGATTACGGAACGCCAAAAGAATCAATTTTTTGTTTTTAAAGTTCGTACACTTCAGTTGCTGTAACTAAGCCATTTCATGAAATAATTGGCAAAAAGCTAGATCCATTTGTTGTTTGTTGATAAGAACTAATATTTTGACTCAAACCAAAAAAAAAAAAGAATTTTAAGTTCTTAATCAGATGATACAGGCAATTAAAAACATGGGACAAATACGTCCCTTGGTCCTCAAAGGGTTAACAGTAAAGCACCAAAATAACCTCAAACCCCACCACATAACTTATGTTTATATAGAAAATTAATATTTCCATATATTTGAGTTTATTCCAACAGTGGGATGAGGATTGGTCTACCAGTTAGGGGGAGCTATTTATTTATTTATTTTATAGAGAAACTGAGTAGCAGCTTGGGTGATAGTCAGAGGGGTCAAATTTGGGTCAGGGCTGAGAGGCTCTGCAGATCAGTTCCCTGATACCTCCCCCTGATCTAGAGACTTGCAGAAGTCTCTAGAACTCAGTGGATGGGGGTGAGGAGGGGTTGGTCTGCGTACTCAAGGGGCTTGGCATGGGACCAGAGCAGCCCTTAAGTATGACTGAGCCTGCTCAGCAGCAGGAGAGTTTGGGTGGAAGATGTAGAGAAGGTTGAGATGCAGGAACCTGGGAGGGGGCCCAGTGGGAAGTGATCTACCTACAGGCAGGGACTTCAACAGGAGGATCGCTCAGCCTCACAGAGCGAGAACCACCTGTGTAGCCAGCAAAGGAGCCAGTCAAGCAGAAGGCCTGAAGGCAGCCACCTACCTAAACCAGCTCACAGGACAGAGACTGAATGAGTAATCCTACTCCCCATGGGCCACTTAAGGGGAAAAGAGCATTTTGGTGGGAAACCTGATTAGCTCCTTACCCGCAACTGTTTCATCCTAAAGTGGCAGGCATTGGATCCCGTTGCTCAGGGATTCCCTCCACCTGGTTAAGAAGAGGATTTATCTGGGGTCTGGGGTGGTACACCACGAAAGGTCAGAGAGCTTTCTCAGAAGAGTTTTGCTGTGTAAAGACTTGTACATAGTTTCCAAGAAGTTGTCCTCCGTTTGCAGTTCCCGTAGTCTTCCCATACACCCCTCAACCCTATCTAAGTTCAATTCCCCTAATAAAACTTAAAAGGCAATCTCAAGGACTGCTTCACTGTCTCTGAAATGCAAGTCTATGGAAAATGTGTTTTGCTGGGCTGTGCAGGGCTATAGGGGGGACCCAAATCTCTTAGCGACTCCTAAGGGGGCAGTTCTACATATACATAAGTTATGTGGTGGGGTTTGAGGTTATTTGAGGTCGTTTAGTGTTAATGTATTGAGATATTGATAGATAAATCCGTATTAACTTCTTCTCCTTGGTATTTATATGAAGAAGCAATGGAGTGAATGGAAATCATTTTTTCCATAGGATCATAATTGTTGTTAGAATTGGTTTTGAGGTTATTTTAGGAGGTTTTGTGTTCATGTATGGAGATATAAACCATAATGACTTCTTCTCCTTGGTTTATATGTGATTTTAAGATTCGGTAGTAATAAAAAAAACCTCGCATTGGTATATTTTTTCATTGTGCACCATTACAACCTTCTAGCCGCCGGCATCCTGACAACCAATGACATCATCAGTTGATAAGAAGGACATTGGGCACCTGCATGGCATCCTTTTTTGCCCGTCTCTGTAAGCACTGGGGTCCCATTAGGTGAGTGAAGGAGAGATATTGAGGGAGAAAAGAAACATTGGAATACTAGTCAGTACTGGCGTGCTTTGTAAGAGTAAATCACCTCTAATGGTGGGTGTCTTGCATGTGTGGATATTGCTGCGTTAGGTATAACTTTTAGTTTCGTTTTTACATTTTAGAATGGGGTGCAGGATTTTAAAGGGTTCCTTGACTTAAAAAAAAGGTTGAGAAGCGCTGCCCCAGAGGTTCCTAGGGGTTCCTTGAGCAATGAGCAATTTCTGACTCTCAGATAACGTAATCAGAAGCCTGAGAGCTGAGGGGACCAACAATTTTTCTTTAAAGATCCCTTTTAAAACCCCTTGTTGACCAAACGTTTTATTTCATTTTCAAATTTTCTAGTAGGATGCCCGGGAAGTGTGACGTATGTTTCCTAGCCACTACTTATGGTCAGTTTTGTCCCAAATGACAATTTCAACCAATCCTCCTCCCCCTAATCACCTTGTCTAATGACCAAATCTTTTCTTTCTAATAAACTTTTGAGTCCATTGGTAACTGCTTTATTTCTAATTGTCTTAACCTTTAGGGCAGAGTTCCTCAAGCAGGGTTCCATGGAACCCTAGGGTTCCTCTAAAGGTTGCAAGGGCTTCCTTGGACAATGAACACATTCTGCCTCTCTGATAAGTTCCCACTGACACCATTGATCTTTGTAGCTATCTGTAAGGGGGGGAATTCTTTCCAATGACCACAAGTCCAAGAAGCAATCCTCCCACTGACCATCACACCAAATGTACCATAAGTTGTAGATCTAGTCATTATTAGCAGGGGTTCCCTGAGGACGGAATATTATTTCAAGGGTTCCTCTGTGTTGAAAAGGTTGATAAAGGCTGCTCTCATACAAAGGACAAGGTGGAAGAAGCATTGGATGAAACTCCAAGATGTGGCCGATGAAGAAGATACCACAAGGTGCTGGAAACTGAAAAGCCGAACCTGGAAAGATGAAAGCTACAGCCAGAAACCAGTGTAACAGAGTTCAAGCCCCACTCTAGACCAATGGCTGTTTTTGTTTTTCTGATGGGTTAGAACCTCTGTCAAGTTTCAGTGCCACCAGTGTCACCGTAGAAGAGATTTCCCCCCTTTAACTTCCTACTTTGTTAAGTGGACTTCCTGTGAGGGTGTTCTCTTAACCAGTTCCACGCCGCCCTATAGCAGAAATGCTGCTACAGGGCGGCAAGGGTGCACAAAATCACGTATATATGCAAGTGATTTGGCAGTTCCAGGTATGGGGCACACGCGCCCTACCTGCGCCACCATTCGTAGCCTAGGCTGTCAATCACCGGATCCCGGCACCCGGTGATCGCTAAGTATCTCCGATGGGGGAGAGACCTGTGTGTAAACAATACAGATCTCTTCCCTGTCAGCTGATGCAAACTGCTTTGTATGGCTCTGCATAGCAGAGCCATACAAAGCAGTGTGCTTACAGTGAAGCACATGGACACTGCCACCATAATGAAACAGCACACAGTTAACCCTTTGATCGCCCCACATGTTAACCCCTTCCTGTCCATTGCCATTAGTACAGTGTCAATGCTTTTTATTAGCACTGATCACTGTATTGGTGTCACTGGGGATGTCAGTGACACCAAGTCAGTCCCCCCCCCAGTGTCAGAATGCCCGCCGCAGTCCCGCTATAAGTCGCTGACCGTCGCCTTTACTAGTATAAAAAGAATATATCCAGTATATATGCCGCCATTTGTAAATGCTATAACTTTCACGTAAACCCATTAATTTACATGTATTGGTTTGTCGCAGAATACATTTTGGCCTAAATTCATGTCGAAATTTGATTTTTAAAATTTTTTTACTGGATATGTTTAACCACTTCCTGCCCGGCGTATAGTAAAATTAAGGCTGGGTGAGCCTCTCGTCGATCTGGGAGGGCGTAATATGATGTTCTTCCCGGATTGCGCCTTGCATGTGCCCACAGGACCGCACAGTGGTGAGATCTGTCACCGCCCGTGTACCTCAGACACACCCGAAGACAGATCTGTGTACCAGCCCCATTGCCTGTCCCATGTGACCTGCTGTGACCAATCAGAGCAGGTCACATGACAGTTGTAAACAATGGAACTATGGATGGCTTCCTTTCATGCCATCCATTGTATACAAGTTGTGTTTAGCTGTGAATGGTCACAGCTATCACATGCACAGGCTGGGCCAATCACAGCCCATCTGTGTCATGTGATTAGCCGTGGCCAATCACAGCTAAACACAACAAAAAAACCTAAATGAATCGATTTCATTCAGTTAAATGCTTGCTTATAGAAAAGAAATTCTTTGCTATAAACAATCAAATTGTGTAAAAACAAAAAAAAAATACTGATCACTTCCCCAAAGTAGCACAATGTTACTATGGTAACATTATACTACTTTGGTTATAGTGCAATATGAAAAAGAAAATATAAAAAAAAGAGAAAATAAATTGTAATAATAAAAAAAAAAAAAATTAAAGAAAATTATCATTTTTTTTTCGTACTGTCACCACTCAGTGTCCCTGATCACCGCCATGCCAGTTATATGATGACGCTGTACTGCACTGGTGACAGCATGTAAAAAAAAAATTGTGAAAAGAATTTTTCTAATTTCTTTATTTTCCAAAAAATGATGACAAACAAATTACAACTTCAAAAAACTCTCCATGCCTCTTATGAAATACGCCGGACTGTCTATTTTGCAAAAAGGGGTCATTTGGGGGATATCTGTACTGTTCTGACATTTGGGGGATATCTGTACCGTCCTGACATTTGGGGGATATCTGTACTGTCCTGACATTTGGGGGATATCTGTACTGTCCTGACATTTGGGGGATATCTGTACTATCCTGACATTTGGGGGATATCTGTACTGTCCTGACATTTGGGGGATATCTGTACTATCCTGACATTTGGGGGATATCTGTACTGTCCTGACATTTGGGGGATATCTGTACCGTCCTGACATTTGGGGGATATCTGTACTGTCCTGACATTTGGGGGATATCTGTACTGTCCTGACATTTGGGGGATATCTGTACTATCCTGACATTTGGGGGATATCTGTACTGTCCTGACATTTGGGGGATATCTGTACTGTCCTGACATTTGGGGGATATCTGTACTGTTCTGACATTTGGGGGATATCTGTACTGTCCTGACATTTGGGGGATATCTGTACTGTCCTGACATTTGGGGGATATCTGTACTGTTCTGACTAGAGATGAGCGAATCGAAGTAGGCGAAGTGGAATTCGAGTCGAATATTGGAAAAATAGCCTACTTCGGACGCGCGAATCGAAATTTTTCCTAAAATGGCGACGGACATGTGCGGCGATGGAGCGGGGATGTCTGGGAAGGCGCGCAGACAAGGCGCGCTGACCCATAATGCATTCCTTAATGACATGTGATCGCATTAGCCAATCAGCAGCCAGCCAGCCAGCACTGTGTAATGGTCGAGCTATAAATAGCGGCCATTTTGGAATTCTTCATTTGCCTCCAGTCATTGAAGAGAGGCAGACCGCTCTGTATTAGGGACAGAGTTAGGGCCACAGAAACGTTACTTGGGGACAGAGAAACGTTACTTAGGGACAGAGAACCATTACTCAGGGACACAGAATTGTTAATGAGGGCCACAGAATCGTTACTTAGGGCCAAAGAAACGCTAGTTAGGGCCACAGAATTGTTACTCAGGGACAGACAGAATTGTTACTGAATGCCAGAGAATTGTTACTTAGGGCCACAGAAACGTTATTAGGGCCACAGAATTGTTACTCAGGGACAGACACAGAATTGTTACTGAGGGCCACAGAACTGTTACTTAGGGCCACAGAAACGTTAGTTAGGGCCACAGAATTGTTACTCAGGGACAGACACAGAATTGTTACTGAGGGACACAGAACTGTTACTTAGGGCCACAGAAACGTTATTAGGGCCACAGAATTGTTACTCAGGGACAGACAGAATTGTTACTGAGTGCCAGAGAATTGTTACTTAGGGCCACAGAAACTTTAGTTAGGGCCACAGAATTGTTACTCAGGGACAGACACAGAATTGTTACTGAGGGCCACAGAACTGTTACTTAGGGCCAAAGAAACGTTATTAGGGCCACAGAATTGTTACTCAGGGACAGACAGAATTGTTACTGAGTGCCAGAGAATTGTTACTTAGGGCCACAGAAACTTTAGTTAGGGCCACAGAATTGTTACTCAGGGACAGACACAGAATTGTTACTGAGGGCCACAGAACTGTTACTTAGAGCCACAGAAACGTTAGTTAGGGCCACAGAATTGTTACTCAGGGACAGACACAGAAATGTTACTGAGTGCCACAGAACTGTTACTTAGGGCCACAGAAACGTTATTAGGGCCACAGAATTGTTACTCAGGGACAGACAGAATTGTTACTGAGTGCCAGAGAATTGTTACTTAGGGCCACAGAAACTTTAGTTAGGGCCACAGAATTGTTACTCAGGGACAGACACAGAATTGTTACTGAGGGACACAGAACTGTTACTTAGGGCCACAGAAACGTTAGTTAGGGCCACAGAATTGTTACTCAGGGACAGACACAGAATTGTTACTGGGGGCCACAGAATTGTTACTTAGGGCCACAGAAACGTTACTCAGGGACACAGAATTGTTACTGAGGGCCACAGAACCGTTACTTAGGGCCACAGAATTGTTACTCAGGGACAGACACAGAATTGTTACTCAGGGACAGACACAGAATTGTTACTGAGGGCCACAGAATTGTTACTTAGGGCCACAGAAACGTTACTCAGGGACACAGAATTGTTACTGAGGGCCACAGAACCGTTACTTAGGGCCACAGAATTGTTACTCAGGGACAGACACAGAATTGTTACTCAGGGACACAGAATTGTTACTGAGGGCCACAGAACCGTTACTTAGGGCCACAGAAACGTTACTCAGGGACACAGAATTGTTACTGAGGGCCACATAACCGTTACTTAGGGCCACAGAAACGTTACTCAGGGACACAGAATTGTTACTGAGGGCCACAGAACCGTTACTTAGGGCCACAGAATTGTTACTCAGGGACAGACACAGAATTGTTACTGAGGGCCACAGAACCGTTACTTAGG
This sequence comes from Staurois parvus, assembly GCF_062004578.1. Classification (NCBI taxonomy): domain Eukaryota; kingdom Metazoa; phylum Chordata; class Amphibia; order Anura; family Ranidae; genus Staurois; species Staurois parvus. The sequence continues at coordinate 626,839 of NW_028319665.1, read as the reverse complement.
GCCACAGAAACGTTACTCAGGGACACAGAATTGTTACTGAGGGCCACATAACCGTTACTTAGGGCCACAGAAACGTTACTCAGGGACACAGGATTGTTACTGAGGGCCACATAACCGTTACTTAGGGCCACAGAATTGTTACTCAGGGACAGACATAGAATTGTTACTGAGGGCCACAGAACCGTTACTTAGGGCCACAGAATTGTTACTCAGGGACACAGAATTGTTACTGAGGGCCACAGAACTGTTACTTAGGGCCACAGAATTGTTACTTGGACAGACACAGAATTGTTACTCAGGGACACAGAATTGTTACTGAGGGCCACAGAACCGTTACTTAGGGCCACATAAACGTTAATCAGGGACACAGAATTGTTACTGAGGGCCACAGAACTGTTACTTAGGGCCACAGAATTGTTACTTGGACAGACACAGAATTGTTACTCAGGGACACAGAATTGTTACTGAGGGCCACAGAACCGTTACTTAGGGCCACATAAACGTTAATCAGGGACACAGAATTGTTACTGAGGGCCACAGAACCGTTACTTAGGGCCACAGAATTGTTACTCAGGGACAGACACAGAATTGTTTCTTGAGGGACACAGAATTGTTACTGAGGGCCACAGAACCGTTACTTAGGGCCACATAAACGTTAATCAGGGACACAGAATTGTTACTGAGGGCCACAGAACCGTTACTTAGGGCCACAGAATTGTTACTCAGGGACAGACACAGAATTGTTTCTTGAGGGACACAGAATTGTTACTGAGGGCCACAGAACCGTTACTTAGGGCCACAGAAACGTTAATCAGGGACACAGAATTGTTACTGAGGGCCACAGAACCGTTACTTAGGGCCACAGAATTGTTACTCAGGGACAGACACAGAATTGTTACTGAGGGACACAGAATTGTTACTAAGGGCCACAGAACCGTTACTTAGGGCCACAGAATTGTTACTCAGGGACACAGAATTGTTACTGAGGGCCACAGAACCGTTACTTAGGGCCACAGAATTGTTACTCAGGGACACAGAATTGTTACTGAGGGCCACAGAACTGTTACTTAGGGCCACAGAATTGTTACTCGCACAGACACAGAATTGTTACTCAGGGACACAGAATTGTAACTGAGGGCCACAGAACCGTTACTTAGGGCCACAGAAACATTACTCAGGGCCACAGAAACGTTACTCAGGGACACAGAATTGTTACTGAGGGCCACAGAACCGTTACTGAGGGCCACAGAACCGTTACTTAGGGCCACATAAACGTTAATCAGGGACACAGAATTGTTACTGAGGGCCACAGAACCGTTACTTAGGGCCACAGAATTGTTACTTAGGGACAGACACAGAATTGTTTCTTGAGGGACACAGAATTGTTACTGAGGGCCACAGAACCGTTACTTAGGGCCACAGAAACGTTAATCAGGGACACAGAATTGTTACTGAGGGCCACAGAACCGTTACTTAGGGCCACATAAACGTTAATCAGGGACACAGAATTGTTACTGAGGGCCACAGAACCGTTACTTAGGGCCACAGAATTGTTACTCAGGGACAGACACAGAATTGTTTCTTGAGGGACACAGAATTGTTACTGAGGGCCACAGAACCGTTACTTAGGGCCACAGAAACGTTAATCAGGGACACAGAATTGTTACTGAGGGCCACAGAACCGTTACTTAGGGCCACAGAATTGTTACTCAGGGACACAGAATTGTTACTGAGGGCCACAGAACTGTTACTTAGGGCCACAGAATTGTTACTCGGACAGACACAGAATTGTTACTCAGGGACACAGAATTGTTACTGAGGGTCACAGAACCGTTACTTAGGGCCACAGAATTGTTACTCAGGGACACAGAATTGTTACTGAGGGCCACAGAACTGTTACTTAGGGCCACAGAATTGTTACTCGCACAGACACAGAATTGTTACTCAGGGACACAGAATTGTTACTGAGGGCCACAGAACCGTTACTTAGGGCCACATAAACGTTAATCAGGGACACAGAATTGTTACTGAGGGCCACAGAACCGTTACTTAGGGCCACAGAATTGTTACTCAGGGACACAGAATTGTTACTGAGGGCCACAGAACTGTTAATTAGGGCCACAGAATTGTTACTTGGACAGACACAGAATTGTTACTCAGGGACACAGAATTGTTACTGAGGGCCACAGAACCGTTACTTAGGGCCACATAAACGTTAATCAGGGACACAGAATTGTTACTGAGGGCCACAGAACCGTTACTTAGGGCCACAGAATTGTTACTCAGGGACAGACACAGAATTGTTTCTTGAGGGACACAGAATTGTTACTGAGGGCCACAGAACCGTTACTTAGGGCCACATAAACGTTAATCAGGGACACAGAATTGTTACTGAGGGCCACATAACTGTTACTTAGGGCCACATAAACGTTAATCAGGGACACAGAATTGTTACTGAGGGCCACAGAACCGTTACTTAGGGCCACAGAATTGTTACTCAGGGACAGACACAGAATTGTTTCTTGAGGGACACAGAATTGTTACTGAGGGCCACAGAACCATTACTTAGGGCCACAGAAACGTTAATCAGGGACACAGAATTGTTACTGAGGGACACAGAATTGTTACTGAGGGCCACAGAACTGTTACTTAGGGCCACAGAATTGTTACTCGCACAGACACAGAATTGTTACTCAGGGACACAGAATTGTTACTGAGGGCCACAGAACCGTTACTTAGGGCCACAGAAACGTTACTCAGGGACACAGAATTGTTACTGAGGGCCACAGAACCGTTACTGAGGGCCACAGAACCGTTACCTAGGGCCACATAAACGTTAATCAGGGACACAGAATTGTTACTGAGGGCCACAGAACCGTTACTTAGGGCCACAGAATTGTTACTCAGGGACAGACACAGAATTGTTTCTTGAGGGACACAGAATTGTTACTGAGGGCCACAGAACCGTTACTTAGGGCCACAGAAACGTTAATCAGGGACACAGAATTGTTACTGAGGGCCACAGAACCGTTACTTAGGGCCACATAAACGTTAATCAGGGACACAGAATTGTTACTGAGGGCCACAGAACCATTACTTAGGGCCACAGAATTGTTACTCAGGGACAGACACAGAATTGTTTCTTGAGGGACACAGAATTGTTACTGAGGGCCACAGAACCGTTACTTAGGGCCACAGAAACGTTAATCAGGGACACAGAATTGTTACTGAGGGCCACAGAACCGTTACTTAGGGCCACAGAATTGTTACTCAGGGACACAGAATTGTTACTCGGACAGACACAGAATTGTTACTCAGGGACACAGAATTGTTACTGAGGGCCACAGAACCGTTACTTAGGGCCACAGAATTGTTACTCAGGGACACAGAATTGTTACTGAGTGCCACAGAACTGTTACTTAGGGCCACAGAATTGTTACTCGGACAGACACAGAATTGTTACTCAGGGACAGACACAGAATTGTTACTCAGGGACACAGAATTGTTACTGAGGGCCACAGAACCGTTACTTAGGGCCACATAAACGTTAATCAGGGACACAGAATTGTTACTGAGGGCCAAAGAACCGTTACTTAGGGCCACAGAATTGTTACTCAGGGACACAGAATTGTTACTGAGGGCCACAGAACTGTTACTTAGGGCCACAGAATTGTTACTTGGACAGACACAGAATTGTTAATCAGGGACACAGAATTGTTACTGAGGGCCACAGAACCGTTACTTAGGGCCACATAAACGTTAATCAAAGACACAGAATTGTTACTGAGGGCCACAGAACCGTTACTTAGGGCCACAGAATTGTTACTCAGGGACAGACACAGAATTGTTTCTTGAGGGACACAGAATTGTTACTGAGGGCCACAGAACCGTTACTTAGGGCCACAGAAACGTTAATCAGGGACACAGAATTGTTACTGAGGGCCACATAACTGTTACTTAGGGCCACATAAACGTTAATCAGGGACACAGAATTGTTACTCAGGGCCACAGAATTGTTACTCAGGGACAGACACAGAATTGTTTCTTGAGGGACACAGAATTGTTACTGAGGGCCACAGAACTGTTACTTAGGGCCACAGAATTGTTACTCGCACAGACACAGAATTGTTACTCAGGGACACAGAATTGTTACTGAGGGCCACAGAACCGTTACTTAGGGCCACAGAAACGTTACTCAGGGACACAGAATTGTTACTGAGGGCCACAGAACCGTTACTTAGGGCCACATAAACGTTAATCAGGGACACAGAATTGTTACTGAGGGCCACAGAACCGTTACTTAGGGCCACAGAATTGTTACTCAGGGACAGACACAGAATTGTTTCTTGAGGGACACAGAATTGTTACTGAGGGCCACAGAACCGTTACTTAGGGCCACAGAAACGTTAATCAGGGACACAGAATTGTTACTGAGGGCCACAGAACCGTTACTTAGGGCCACATAAACGTTAATCAGGGACACAGAATTGTTACTGAGGGCCACAGAACCGTTACTTAGGGCCACTTAATTGTTACTCAGGGACAGACACAGAATTGTTTCTTGAGGGACACAGAATTGTTACTGAGGGCCACAGAACCGTTACTTAGGGCCACAGAAACGTTAATCAGGGACACAGAATTGTTACTGAGGGCCACAGAACCGTTACTTAGGGCCACAGAATTGTTACTCAGGGACACAGAATTGTTACTGAGGGCCACAGAACTGTTACTTAGGGCCACAGAATTGTTACTCGCACAGACACAGAATTGTTACTCAGGGACACAGAATTGTTACTGAGGGCCACAGAACCGTTACTTAGGGCCACAGAATTGTTACTCAGGGACACAGAATTGTTACTGAGGGCCACAGAACCGTTACTTAGGGCCACAGAATTGTTACTCAGGGACACAGAATTGTTACTGAGGGCCACAGAACTGTTACTTAGGGCCACAGAATTGTTACTCAGGGACACAGAATTGTTACTGAGGGCCACAGAACCGTTACTTAGGGCCACATAAACGTTAATCAGGGACACAGAATTGTTACTGAGGGCCACAGAACCGTTACTTAGGGCCACAGAATTGTTACTCAGGGACACAGAATTGTTACTGAGGGCCACAGAACTGTTACTTAGGGCCACAGAATTGTTACTTGGACAGACACAGAATTGTTACTCAGGGACACAGAATTGTTACTGAGGGCCACAGAACCGTTACTTAGGGCCACAGAATTGTTACTCAGGGACAGACACAGAATTGTTTCTTGAGGGACACAGAATTGTTACTGTGGGCCACAGAACCGTTACTTAGGGCCACAGAAACGTTAATCAGGGACACAGAATTGTTACTGAGGGCCACAGAACCGTTACTTAGGGCCACATAAACGTTAATCAGGGACACAGAATTGTTACTGAGGGCCACAGAATCGTTACTTAGGGCCACAGAATTGTTACTCAGGGACAGACACAGAATTGTTTCTTGAGGGACACAGAATTGTTACTGAGGGCCACAGAACCGTTACTTAGGGCCACAGAAACGTTAATCAGGGACACAGAATTGTTACTGAGGGCCACAGAACCGTTACTTAGGGCCACAGAATTGTTACTCAGGGACAGACACAGAATTGTTTCTTGAGGGACACAGAAAGGTTACTGAGGGCCACAGAACCGTTACTTAGGGCCACAGAAACGTTAATCAGGGACACAGAATTGTTACTGAGGGCCACAGAACCGTTACTTAGGGCCACAGAATTGTTACTCAGGGACACAGAATTGTTACTGAGGGCCACAGAACTGTTACTTAGGGCCACAGAATTGTTACTCACACAGAAACAGAATTGTTATTCAGGGACACAGAATTGTTACTGAGGGCCACAGAACCGTTACTTAGGGCCACATAAACGTTAATCAGGGACACAGAATTGTTACTGAGGGCCACAGAACCGTTACTTAGGGCCACAGAATTGTTACTCAGGGACACAGAATTGTTACTGAGGGCCACAGAACTGTTACTTAGGGCCACAGAATTGTTACTCGGACAGACACAGAATTGTTACTCAGGGACACAGAATTGTTACTGAGGGCCACAGAACCGTTACTTAGGGCCACATAAACGTTAATCAGGGACACAGAATTGTTACTGAGGGCCACAGAACCGTTACTTAGGGCCACAGAATTGTTACTCAGGGACAGACACAGAATTGTTTCTTGAGGGACACAGAATTGTTACTGAGGGCCACAGAACCGTTACTTAGGGCCACAGAAACGTTAATCAGGGACACAGAATTGTTACTGAGGGCCACAGAACCGTTACTTAGGGCCACAGAATTGTTACTCAGGGACAGACACAGAATTGTTTCTTGAGGGACACAGAATTGTTACTGAGGGCCACAGAACCGTTACTTAGGGCCACAGAAACGTTAATCAGGGACACAGAATTGTTACTGAGGGCCACAGAACCGTTACTTAGGGCCACAGAATTGTTACTCAGGGACACAGAATTGTTACTGAGGGCCACAGAACTGTTACTTAGGGCCACAGAATTGTTACTCGCACAGACACAGAATTGTTACTCAGGGACACAGAATTGTTACTGAGGGCCACAGAACCGTTACTTAGGGCCACATAAACGTTAATCAGGGACACAGAATTGTTACTGAGGGCCACAGAACCGTTACTTAGGGCCACGGAATTGTTACTCAGGGACACAGAATTGTTACTGAGGGCCACAGAACTGTTACTTAGGGCCACAGAATTGTTACTCGGACAGACACAGAATTGTTACTCAGGGACACAGAATTGTTACTGAGGGCCACAGAACCGTTACTTAGGGCCACATAAACGTTAATCAGGGACACAGAATTGTTACTGAGGGCCACAGAACCGTTACTTAGGGCCACAGAATTGTTACTCAGGGACACAGAATTGTTACTCAGGGACACATAATCGTTGAATTAAAGAGTATGTCAGACAACACGCAGAGGAGTGGCAGAGGAGGCAATGTTTTAGGAGCGAGCAGACGTGGCAGCAGAGGAAGGGGTCGAGGCAGCACTATTCGCAGCCAGAGGCCAGTGCTCCCGGTGTCATCCAGCGGTCGTGTCTCCACCGACAACCCTGCCGTCATCGATTGGTTGGCTCGGTCGTCTTCCTCTTCCCAGGTCACCTCTGACACCTACAGCCAACGGTCGGTGGGTACGTCAGACACAACCGTTAGTTGGCATGGCCCGGGAGCAAGCCCACTGAAATCACATGTCCTCTACCTGCCCCTGTCCTTTGCTGTTCCCTCACCAAGCGAAGTATCGCATGCTGTGGGCTCAGCCCCACTGTACAGTGAGGAAGAGCTAACAGAGGGCGGTCAGGAACGGGGGGAGACATCCGCCTGTTCAGCAGCCAGGCGAACAAGTACTGGCGAGGAGAGTGGCTCGGTAGCCGGTCTAGAGACAGGTCTGTCTCCTGACCCAGACGCAGCCGAGGGGGCTAGTAGTGAGGCGGAGACCCTACTTGATGATGAGGAGGTTGATCGCACTTGGCTGCCTCGTCGTCATCAGGCAATTTCTTCCGCATCATCAGGAGAAGAGGGTGCCAGCTTGGCAGCGAGCGAAACAGTCGGTGGGTTGCCCAGGAGGCAGCAGGGTCGCATCAGTGTCAGTGGAGCCAAACGGCCACGGAGTAGAGCACCAGCTCCACTGCAGCCTACCACCACGGCCAGTAGTGGTGCCGGTGCGCACGGAGGAAGTAGCAGTCAGCCAGTGAGGAGTAGCGGGGGCAAAGTTTCCTACTCGGTGGTGTGGCAATTTTTCGTCAAGCCGCCCGAGGAAGTAAACGTAGCCGTATGTCGACTATGTGGCCAGAAATGCAAGCGTGGCCAGGGGGCCCATGTTGGGACTACAGCGTTGCGGCAGCATATGCAGCGTCACCATTCGGTAGCCTGGGAAAACTGTGATAAAGATACGGCGGTTCTGCCTGCCCCAGCCCCCGCTCCATCACCCGCTCCGTTACTTGCTCCGTCACCCGACGTCAATCGCCCTCTATCAGCCAGTCAAGGCTCCAACACCTCTGCTGAGGGGAGTTGTCGCTCGTTGGCATCTTCCGCTCGTTCAGATGCTCTTTCTCCTGCTACTCCTCTTCTCGGATTCCGTCAACAGTCTTTCTTGGAATCCGTTTCCAAGAGACAACAGTTTGCGAGCACGCACCCGACGGTGCAGAAGCTGAACGTCCTCCTGTCCAAGTTGCTGGTGCTGCAGTCCCTCCCTTTCCAAGTGGTGGACTCAGCACCTTTCCGAGAAATGATGGCTTGTGCCGCGCCGCGGTGGAGAGTGCCAAGCCGTCATTTCTTCGCCATAAAGGCAGTGCCAGCCCTGCATTCACATGTAGAAGAGATGGTGGGCCAGTCTTTGAGCATGTCGGTCTCTGCCAAAGTGCACGGCAGCGCCGACGTGTGGAGCTGTAACTACGGTCAGGGACAGTACATGTCATTTACGGCCCACTCGGTGAACGTGGTGCCGGCACAGACTCACCAGCAACTTGGACAGGTCACGACGCTTTTGCCTCCACGTTTGCACGTCCTTGGTCCAGCAAACATGTCCGCCTCTACCACCTCTTTTTCCGCCGTGTCCTCAGCCGCCACCCCCGTGCCAAGTCCCATTACCCGACCGGCATATCACATGTGCAGGGCGCAACGGTGTCACGCTGTGCTGCACCTGGTATGCCTTGGCGAACGTAGTCACACAGGGGAGGAACTTCTGAGTGTAATGAACAGAGAAATCGACAGATGGCTGTCTCCGCGCAAACTGAAAATCGGAACCATGTTGACCGACAACGGAAAGAACATGGTGTCTGCTCTGCGTCAAGGAAGGTTGTGCCATGCGCCATGCATGGCTCACGTGTTCAATCTGGTTGTCAAGCGGTTCCTAAAATCCACCATCCCACTGCAAGACATCCTTAAAATGTCACGTAAACTTTGCATGCATTTCAGCCATTCCTACACCGCAAAGAACACCCTCATTGAGCTGCAGCGGCAGAACGGAATTCCACAGCATCGCCTGATCTGCGACGTTGCAACAAGGTGGAATTCAACCCTACACATGTTAGACCGCCTTTACGAGCAGCGAAAGGCCATCACCGATTTCCTGATGTTACAAGCGGATAAAGGTACTCCCCTGTGTAACTTCGATGTCAGCCATTGGCAGCTCATGCGTGACACCTGCCGCTTGCTCAGGCCCTTTGAGGAGGCCACGCTATTCGTGAGTCGGCAGGACTATGGGATGAACGACGTCATTCCTCTGTTGCACGTCCTGGAACAAATGCTGTTAACAATGGCTGGTCAGGGTGCGGTAGACGTGGCGCACAGATCTCAACGCCACATGACCCCTGTGGGGGCAGGACAGGAAGAAGAGGAGGAGGTAGAGGAGGACATTGGTGCTCAGGAATTATTGAGTGAAATGGGTGGTTTTTCCACTCAGCGGACAGGAGTGGAGGAGCAGGAGCATCTGGTAGAGGAGGAGGAGACAGAGGACCCAGACGCACCGTGGCAGTATGCTGTGGAGATGGAGGCAGGGAGTCCCTCGCATTCCTTGGCACAAATGGCCCATAGCATGCTCGGTTGCTTGCGTAGCGACAGCCGAATAATAACCATCAGACAGAGGGATGACTTTTGGCTGTCCACCTTGTTGGACCCTCGCTATCGTTCCAAAATGGTGGCCTTTTTCACACCTGCTGAGAGGGAGGCCAAAATTACGTACTATAAAAACCACCTATGTAGTCAGTTGGTCTCTGCCTTTGTGCGCCAACGTCCATCCTCAGACACTGTGGGCCCTGTGCGCTCGCGTTCCGCTGCCATGGCAGCAGGGGAGGGGTGGGGTGGTAGGAGCAGTGGCAGCTCCACCAGCAGCGGCTGCCTCAGTCTGCAGTCGATGATGAGTAGCTTTCTTCACCAGCGCAGTGAGGAAACTACTAACCAGCCGCAGCAGCAGCAGCAGCATCAGGTGGACCTGGAGCAGGAGCTCAAACAACAGGCTTGGGCCTACTTGGACAGCACCCTGCCAACCGAGGTAGACAATCCCCTTGACTACTGGGCAACGAAACTTGACCTTTGGCCCCAACTAGCTGAATTTGCCCTTGAAAGGCTGTCATGCCCGGCCAGTAGCGTGGCATCGGAGCGCGTGTTTAGTGCGGCAGGAGGTATTGTAACTCCACGGAGGACACGACTGTCCACCCAAAGTGTGGAGAGACTCACGTTTGTGAAAATGAATCAGGCGTGGATTAGTCTGGATTTCAAACCACCAGTTCCTGACACAACTGACTAAATCCGCCATGAATCATGCCACAAACATGTGCCACTTTCAGGTCACCTCACACACTGCTGGTGTGTTCCATTTTTTGTCATAGGTTGCTGGCAGATTACGGGCCTCCCATTGCTGCTGTCTCCATCGCCACACTCTGCCATGTGCCACATTCAGGTCTCTTCACACTGCTGGTGTGTTGAATTTTTTGACATAGGGTGCTGGCAGATTACGGGCCTCCCATAGCTGCTGCCAGGCCCCTAATCTGCCATGGGCCCCTATATACCGCCTCCTCATGCTGCTGCCAAGTCCAGAGTCTCTCATGGGTCCCTGTACGGCCTCCCATTGCTGCTGTCTCCATCGCCACACTCTGCCATGTGCCACTTTCAGGTCTCCTCACACACTGCTGTTGTGTTGAATTTTTTGACATAGGGTGCTGGCAGATTACGGGCCTCCCATAGCTGCTGCCAGGCCCCTAATCTGCCATGGGCCCCTGTACCGCCTCCTCATGCTGCTGCCAGGTCCACAGTCTCTCATGCCATGTGCCACTTTCCGGTCTCCTCACACACTGCTGTTGTGTTCAATTTTTTGACATAGGGTGCTGGCAGATTAGGGGCCTCCCATAGCTGCTGCCAGGCCCCTAATCTGCCATGGGCCCCTATACCGCCTCCTCATGCTGCTGCCAAGTCCAGAGTCTCTCATGGGTCCCTGTACGGCCTCCCATTGCTGCTGTCTCCATCGCCACACTCTGCCATGTGCCACTTTCAGGTCTCCTCACACACTGCTGTTGTGTTGAATTTTTTGACATAGGGTGCTGGCAGATTACGGGCCTCCCATAGCTGCTGCCAGGCCCCTAATCTGCCATGGGCCCCTATATACCGCCTCCTCATGCTGCTGCCAAGTCCAGAGTCTCTCATGGGTCCCTGTACGGCCTCCCATTGCTGCTGTCTCCATCGCCACACTCTGCCATGTGCCACATTCAGGTCTCTTCACACTGCTGGTGTGTTGAATTTTTTGACATAGGGTGCTGGCAGATTAAGGGCCTCCCATAGCTGCTGCCAGGCCCCTAATCTGCCATGGGCCCCTATATACCGCCTCCTCATGCTGCTGCCAAGTCCAGAGTCTCTCATGGGTCCCTGTACGGCCTTCCATTGCTGCTGTCTCCATCGCCACACTCTGCCATGTGCCACTTTCAGGTCTCCTCACACACTGCTGTTGTGTTGAATTTTTTGACATAGGGTGCTGGCAGATTACGGGCCTCCCATAGCTGCTGCCAGGCCCCTAATCTGCCATGGGCCCCTATATACCGCCTCCTCATGCTGCTGCCAAGTCCAGAGTCTCTCATGGGCCCCTGTACCGCCTCTTCATGCTGCTGCCAGGTCCAGAGTGTCTCATGGGTCCCTGTACGGCCTCCCATTGCTGCTGCCAGGAGGCAGCAGGGTCGCAGCAGTATCAGTGGAGGCAAACGGCCACGGAGTAGAGCACCAGCTCCACTGCAGCCTACCACCACGGCCAGTAGTGGTGCCGGTGTGCACGGAGGAAGTAGCAGTCAGCCAGTGAGGAGTAGCGGGGGCAAAGTTTCCTACTCGGCTGTGTGGCAATTTTTCGTCAAGCCGCCCGAGGAAGTAAACATAGCCGTATGTCGACTATGTGGCCAGAAAGTCAAGCGTGGCCAGGGGACCCATGTTGGGACTACAGCGTTGCGTCAGCATATGCAGCGTCGCCATTCGTTGGCCTGGGAAAACCGTGATAAAGATACGGCGGTTCTGCCTGCCCCAGCCCAGGGTTCCATTTTGTCATAGGGTGCTGGCAGATTACAGGCCTTCCATAGGTGCCGCCAGGCCCCAAATCGGCCATGGGCCCCCGTACCGCCTGGTCACGCTGCTGCTGGTCCCACAGTGTGACCTGGGTCCCTGTACGGCCTCCCATTGCTTCCACTCTGCCATGTGTCACTTTGAGGTCTCCTCACACTCCTGTGCTTTTCCATTTTGACATAGGTTGCTGGCAGATTACAGGCCTTCCATAGGTGCCGCCAGGCCCCAAATCGGCCATGGGCCCCCGTACCGCCTGGTCACGCTGCTCCTGGGCCCACAGTGTGACCTGGGTCCCTGTACGGCCTCCCATTGCTTCCACTCTGCCATGTGCCACTTTGAGGTCTCCTCACACTCCTGTGGTTTTCCATTTTGACATAGGTTGCTGGCAGATTACAGGCCTCCCATAGGTGCCGCCAGGCCCCAAATCGGCCATGGGCCCCCGTACCGCCTGGTCACGCTGCTGCTGAGCCCACAGTGTGACCTGGGTCCCTGTACGGCCTCCCATTGCTTCCACTCTGCCATGTGTCACTTTGAGGTCTCCTCACACTCCTGTGCTTTTCCATTTTGACATAGGTTGCTGGCAGATTACAGGCCTCCCATAGGTGCCGCCAGGCCCCAAATCGGCCATGGGCCCCCGTACCGCCTGGTCACGCTGCTGCTGGTCCCACAGTGTGAAATGGGTCCCTGTACGGCCTCCCATTGCTTCCACTCTGCCATGTGTCACTTTGAGGTCTCCTCACACTCCTATGCTTTTCCATTTTGACATAGGTTGCTGGCAGATTACAGGCCTCCCATAGGTGCCGCCAGGCCCCAAATCGGCCATGGGCCCCCGTACCGCCTGGTCACGCTGCTGCTGGTCCCACAGTGTGACCTGGGTCCCTGTACGGCCTCCCATTGCTTCCACTCTGCCATGTGTCACTTTGAGGTCTCCTCACACTCCTGTGCTTTTCCATTTTGACATAGGTTGCTGGCAGATTACAGGCCTTCCATAGGTGCCGCCAGGCCCCAAATCGGCCATGGGACCCCGTACCGCCTGGTCACGCTGCTGCTGGTCCCTCAGTGTGACCTGGGTCCCTGTACGGCCTCCCATTGCTTCCACTCTGCCATGTGTCACTTTGAGGTCTCCTCACACTCCTGTGCTTTTCCATTTTGACATAGGTTGCTGGCAGATTACAGGCCTCCCATAGGTGCCGCCAGGCCCCAAATCGGCCATGGGCCCCCGTACCGCCTGGTCACGCTGCTGCTGGTCCCACAGTGTGACCTGGGTCCCTGTACGGCCTCCCATTGCTTCCACTCTGCCATGTGTCACTTTGAGGTCTCCTCACACTCCTGTGCTTTTCCATTTTGACATAGGTTGCTGGCAGATTACAGGCCTCCCATAGGTGCCGCCAGGCCCCAAATCGGCCATGGGCCCCCGTACCGCCTGGTCACGCTGCTGCTGGTCCCACAGTGTGACATGGGTCCCTGTACGGCCTCCCATTGCTTCCACTCTGCCATGTGTCACTTTGAGGTCTCCTCATACTCCTGTGCTTTTCCATTTTGACATAGGTTGCTGGCAGATTACAGGCCTCCCATAGGTGCCGCCAGGCCCCAAATCGGCCATGGGCCCCCGTACCGCCTGGTCACGCTGCTGCTGGTCCCACAGTGTGACCTGGGTCCCTGTACGGCCTCCCATTGCTTCCACTCTGCCATGTGTCACTTTGAGGTCTCCTCACACTCCTGTGCTTTTCCATTTTGACATAGGTTGCTGGCAGATTACAGGCCTCCCATAGGTGCCGCCAGGCCCCAAATCGGCCATGGGCCCCCGTACCGTCTGGTCACGCTGCTGCTGGTCCCACAGTGTGACCTGGGTCCCTGTACGGCCTCCCATTGCTTCCACTCTGCCATGTGTCACTTTGAGGTCTCCTCACACTCCTGTGCTTTTCCATTTTGACATAGGTTGCTGGCAGATTACAGGCCTTCCATAGGTGCCGCCAGGCCCCAAATCGGCCATGGGCCCCCGTACCGCCTGGTCACGCTGCTGCTGGTCCCACAGTGTGACCTGGGTCCCTGTACGGCCTCCCATTGCTTCCACTCTGCCATGTGTCACTTTGAGGTCTCCTCACACTCCTGTGCTTTTCCATTTTGACATAGGTTGCTGGCAGATTACAGGCCTCCCATAGGTGCCGCCAGGCCCCAAATCGGCCATGGGCCCCCGTACCGCCTGGTCACGCTGCTGCTGGTCCCACAGTGTGAGCTGGGTCCCTGTACGGCCTCCCATTGCTTCCACTCTGCCATATGTCACTTTGATGTCTCCTCACACTCCTGTGCTTTTCCATTTTGACATAGGTTGCTGGCAGATTACAGGCCTTCCATAGGTGCCGCCAGGCCCCAAATCGGCCATGGGCCCCCGTACCGCCTGGTCACGCTGCTGCTGGGCCCACAGTGTGACCTGTGTCCCTGTACGGCCTCCCATTGCTTCCACTCTGCCATGTGTCACTTTGAGGTCTCCTCACACTCCTGTGCTTTTCCATTTTGACATAGGTTGCTGGCAGATTACAGGCCTCCCATAGGTGCCGCCAGGCCCCAAATCGGCCATGGGCCCCCGTACCGCCTGGTCACGCTGCTGCTGAGCCCACAGTGTGACCTGGGTCCCTGTACGGCCTCCCATTGCTTCCACTCTGCCATGTGCCACTTTGAGGTCTCCTCACACTCCTGCGGTTTTACATTTTGACATAGGTTGCTGGCAGATTACAGGCCTCCCATAGGTGCCGCCAGGCCCCAAATCGGCCATGGGCCCCCGTACCGCCTGGTCACGCTGCTGCTGGTCCCACAGTGTGACCTAGGTCCCTGTACGGCCTCCCATTGCTTCCACTCTGCCATGTGCCACTTTCAGGTCTCCTCACACACTGCTGTTGTGTTGAATTTTTTGACATAGGGTGCTGGCAGATTACGGGCCTCCCATAGCTGCTGCCAGGCCCCTAATCTGCCATGGGCCCCTATATACCGCCTCCTCATGCTGCTGCCAAGTCCAGAGTCTCTCATGGGTCCATGTACGGCCTCCCATTGCTGCTGCCAGGAGGCAGCAGGGTCGCAGCAGTGTCTGTGGAGGCAAACGGCCACGGAGTAGAGCACCAGCTCCACTGCAGCCTACCACCACGGCCAGTAGTGGTGCCGGTGTGCACGGAGGAAGTAGCAGTCAGCCAGTGAGGAGTAGCGGGGGCAAAGTTTCCTACTCGGCGGTGTGGCAATTTTTCGTCAAGCCGCCCGAGGAAGTAAACATAGCCGTATGTCGACTATGTGGCCAGAAAGTCAAGCGTGGCCAGGGGGCCCATGTTGGGACTACAGCGTTGCGTCAGCATATGCAGCGTCGCCATTCGGTGGCCTGGGAAAACCGTGATAAAGATACGGCGGTTCTGCCTGCCCCAGCCCAGGGTTCCATTTTGTCATAGGGTGCTGGCAGATTAAGGGCCTCCCATAGGTGCCGCCAGGCCCCAAATCGGCCATGGGCCCCCGTACCGCCTGGTCACGCTGCTGCTGAGCCCACAGTGTGACCTGGGTCCCTGTACGGCCTCCCATTGCTTCCACTCTGCCATGTGTCACTTTGAGGTCGCCTCACACTCCTGTGCTTTTCCATTTTGACATAGGTTGCTGGCAGATTACAGGCCTCCCATAGGTGCCGCCAGGCCCCAAATCGGCCATGGGCCCCCGTACCGCCTGGTCACGCTGCTGCTGGTCCCACAGTGTGACCTGGGTCCCTGTACGGCCTCCCATTGCTTCCACTCTGCCATGTGTCACTTTGAGGTCTCCTCACACTCCTGTGGTTTTCCATTTTGACATAGGTTGCTGGCAGATTACAGGCCTCCCATAGGTGCCGCCAGGCCCCAAATCGGCCATGGGCCCCCGTACCGCCTGGTCACGCTGCTGCTGAGCCCACAGTGTGACCTGGGTCCCTGTACGGCCTCCCATTGCTTCCACTCTGCCATGTGCCACTTTGAGGTCTCCTCACACTCCTGTGCTTTTCCATTTTGACATAGGTTGCTGGCAGATTACAGGCCTCCCATAGGTGCCGCCAGGCCCCAAATCGGCCATGGGCCCCCGTACCGCCTGGTCACGCTGCTGCTGGGCTCACAGTGTGACCTGGGTCCCTGTACGGCCTCCCATTGCTTCCACTCTGCCATGTGTCACTTTGAGGTCTCCTCACACTCCTGTGCTTTTCCATTTTGACATAGGTTGCTGGCAGATTACAGGCCTCCCATAGGTGCCGCCAGGCCCCAAATCGGCCATGGGCCCCCGTACCGCCTGGTCACGCTGCTGCTGAGCCCACAGTGTGACCTGGGTCCCTGTACGGCCTCCCATTGCTTCCACTCTGCCATGTGTCACTTTGAGGTCTCCTCACACTCCTGTGCTTTTCCATTTTGACATAGGTTGCTGGCAGATTACAGGCCTCCCATAGGTGCCGCCAGGCCCCAAATCGGCCATGGGCCCCCGTACCGCCTGGTCACGCTGCTGCTGAGCCCACAGTGTGACCTGGGTCCCTGTACGGCCTCCCATTGCTTCCACTCTGCCATGTGCCACTTTGAGGTCTCCTCACACTCCTGCGGTTTTACATTTTGACATAGGTTGCTGGCAGATTACAGGCCTCCCATAGGTGCCGCCAGGCCCCAAATCGGCCATGGGCCCCCGTATGCCTGGTCACGCTGCTGCTGGTCCCACAGTGTGACCTAGGTCCCTGTACGGCCTCCCATTGCTTCCACTCTGCCATGTGCCACTTTCAGGTCTCCTCACACACTGCTGTTGTGTTGAATTTTTTGACATAGGGTGCTGGCAGATTACGGGCCTCCCATAGCTGCTGCCAGGCCCCTAATCTGCCATGGGCCCCTATATACCGCCTCCTCATGCTGCTGCCAAGTCCAGAGTCTCTCATGGGTCCCTGTACGGCCTCCCATTGCTGCTGCCAGGAGGCAGCAGGGTCGCATCAGTGTCTGTGGAGGCAAACGGCCACGGAGTAGAGCACCAGCTCCACTGCAGCCTACCACCACGGCCAGTAGTGGTGCCGGTGTGCACGGAGGAAGTAGCAGTCAGCCAGTGAGGAGTAGCGGGGGCAAAGTTTCCTACTCGGCGGTGTGGCAATTTTTCGTCAAGCCGCCCGAGGAAGTAAACATAGCCGTATGTCGACTATGTGGCCAGAAAGTCAAGCGTGGCCAGGGGGCCCATGTTGGGACTACAGCGTTGCGTCAGCATATGCAGCGTCGCCATTCGGTGGCCTGGGAAAACCGTGATAAAGATACGGCGGTTCTGCCTGCCCCAGCCCAGGGTTCCATTTTGTCATAGGGTGCTGGCAGATTACGGGCCTCCCATAGGTGCCGCCAGGCCCCAAATCGGCCATGGGCCCCCGTACCGCCTGGTCACGCTGCTGCTGAGCCCACAGTGTGACCTGGGTCCCTGTACGGCCTCCCATTGCTTCCACTCTGCCATGTGTCACTTTGAGGTCGCCTCACACTCCTGTGCTTTTCCATTTTGACATAGGTTGCTGGCAGATTACAGGCCTCCCATAGGTGCCGCCAGGCCCCAAATCGGCCATGGGCCCCCGTACCGCCTGGTCACGCTGCTGCTGGTCCCACAGTGTGACCTGGGTCCCTGTACGGCCTCCCATTGCTTCCACTCTGCCATGTGTCACTTTGAGGTCTCCTCACACTCCTGTGCTTTTCCATTTTGACATAGGTTGCTGGCAGATTACAGGCCTCCCATAGGTGCCGCCAGGCCCCAAATCGGCCATGGGCCCCCGTACCGCCTGGTCACGCTGCTGCTGAGCCCACAGTGTGACCTGGGTCCCTGTACGGCCTCCCATTGCTTCCACTCTGCCATGTGCCACTTTGAGGTCTCCTCACACTCCTGTGCTTTTCCATTTTGACATAGGTTGCTGGCAGATTACAGGCCTCCCATAGGTGCCGCCAGGCCCCAAATCGGCCATGGGCCCCCGTACCGCCTGGTCACGCTGCTGCTGGGCTCACAGTGTGACCTGGGTCCCTGTACGGCCTCCCATTGCTTCCACTCTGCCATGTGTCACTTTGAGGTCTCCTCACACTCCTGTGCTTTTCCATTTTGACATAGGTTGCTGGCAGATTACAGGCCTCCCATAGGTGCCGCCAGGCCCCAAATCGGCCATGGGCCCCCGTACCGCCTGGTCACGCTGCTGCTGAGCCCACAGTGTGACCTGGGTCCCTGTACGGCCTCCCATTGCTTCCACTCTGCCATGTGTCACTTTGAGGTCTCCTCACACTCCTGTGCTTTTCCATTTTGACATAGGTTGCTGGCAGATTACAGGCCTCCCATAGGTGCCGCCAGGCCCCAAATCGGCCATGGGCCCCCGTACCGCCTGGTCACGCTGCTGCTGAGCCCACAGTGTGACCTGGGTCCCTGTACGGCCTCCCACTGCTTCCACTCTGCCATGTGCCACTTTGAGGTCTCCTCACACTCCTGCGGTTTTACATTTTGACATAGGTTGCTGGCAGATTACAGGCCTCCCATAGGTGCCGCCAGGCCCCAAATCGGCCATGGGCCCCCGTATGCCTGGTCACGCTGCTGCTGGTCCCACAGTGTGACCTAGGTCCCTGTACGGCCTCCCATTGCTTCCACTCTGCCATGTGCCACTTTCAGGTCTCCTCACACACTGCTGTTGTGTTGAATTTTTTGACATAGGGTGCTGGCAGATTACGGGCCTCCCATAGCTGCTGCCAGGCCCCTAATCTGCCATGGGCCCCTATATACCGCCTCCTCATGCTGCTGCCAAGTCCAGAGTCTCTCATGGGTCCCTGTACGGCCTCCCATTGCTGCTGCCAGGAGGCAGCAGGGTCGCAGCAGTGTCTGTGGAGGCAAACGGCCACGGAGTAGAGCACCAGCTCCACTGCAGCCTACCACCACGGCCAGTAGTGGTGCCGGTGTGCACGGAGGAAGTAGCAGTCAGCCAGTGAGGAGTAGCGGGGGCAAAGTTTCCTACTCGGCGGTGTGGCAATTTTTCGTCAAGCCGCCCGAGGAAGTAAACATAGCCGTATGTCGACTATGTGGCCAGAAAGTCAAGCGTGGCCAGGGGGCCCATGTTAAGACTACAGCGTTGCGTCAGCATATGCAGCGTCGCCATTCGGTGGCCTGGGAAAACCGTGATAAAGATACGGCGGTTCTGCCTGCCCCAGCCCAGGGTTCCATTTTGTCATAGGGTGCTGGCAGATTACGGGCCTCCCATAGGTGCCGCCAGGCCCCAAATCGGCCATGGGCCCCCATACCGCCTGGTCACGCTGCTGCTGAGCCCACAGTGTGACCTGGGTCCCTGTACGGCCTCCCATTGCTCCCACTCTGCCATGTGCCACTTTGAGGTCTCCTCACACTCCTGTGCTTTTCCATTTTGACATAGGTTGCTGGCAGATTACAGGTCTCCCATAGGTGCCGCCAGGCCCCAAATCGGCCATGGGCCCCCGTACCGCCTGGTCACACTGCTGCTGAGCCCACAGTGTGACCTGGGTCCCTGTACGGCCTCCCATTGCTTCCACTCTGCCATGTGCCACTTTGAGGTCTCCTCACACTCCTGTGCTTTTCCATTTTGACATAGGTTGCTGGCAGATTACAGGCCTCCCATAGGTGCCGCCAGGCCCCAAATCGGCCATGGGCCCCCGTACCGCCTGGTCACGCTGCTGCTGGTCCCACAGTGTGACCTGGGTCCCTGTACGGCCTCCCATTGCTTCCACTCTGCCATGTGTCACTTTGAGGTCTCCTCACACTCCTGTGCTTTTCCATTTTGACATAGGTTGCTGGCAGATTACAGGCCTCCCATAGGTGCCGCCAGGCCCCAAATCGGCCATGGGCCCCCGTACCGCCTGGTCACGCTGCTGCTGGTCCCACAGTGTGACCTGGGTCCCTGTACGGCCTCCCATTGCTTCCACTCTGCCATGTGTCACTTTGAGGTCTCCTCACACTCCTGTGCTTTTCCATTTTGACATAGGTTGCTGGCAGATTACAGGCCTTCCATAGGTGCCGCCAGGCCCCAAATCGGCCATGGGCCCCCGTACCGCCTGGTCACGCTGCTGCTGGGCCCACAGTGTGACCTTTGTCCCTGTACGGCCTCCCATTGCTTCCACTCTGCCATGTGCCACTTTGAGGTCTCCTCACACTCCTGTGGTTTTCCATTTTGACATAGGTTGCTGGCAGATTACAGGCCTCCCATAGGTGCCGCCAGGCCCCAAATCGGCCATGGGCCCCCGTACCGCCTGGTCACGCTGCTGCTGAGCCCACAGTGTGACCTGGGTCCCTGTACGGCCTCCCATTGCTTCCACTCTGCCATGTGCCACTTTGAGGTCTCCTCACACTCCTCTGCTTTTCCATTTTGACATAGGTTGCTGGCAGATTACAGGCCTCCCATAGGTGCCGCCAGGCCCCAAATCGGCCATGGGCCCCCGTACCGCCTGGTCACGCTGCTGCTGAGCCCACAGTGTGACCTGGGTCCCTGTACGGCCTCCCATTGCTTCCACTCTGCCATGTGCCACTTTGAGGTCTCCTCACACTCCTGCGGTTTTACATTTTGACATAGGTTGCTGGCAGATTACAGGCCTCCCATAGGTGCCGCCAGGCCCCAAATCGGCCATGGGCCCCCGTACAGCCTGGTCACGCTGCTGCTGGTCCCACAGTGTGACCTAGGTCCCTTTACAGCCTCCCATTGCTTCCACTCTGCCATGTGCCACTTTCAGGTCTCCTCGCACACTGCTGTTGTGTTGAATTTTTTGACATAGGGTGCTGGCAGATTACGGGCCTCCCATAGCTGCTGCCAGGCCCCTAATCTGCCATGGGCCCCTATATACCGCCTCCTCATGCTGCTGCCAAGTCCAGAGTCTCTCATGGGTCCCTGTACGGCCTCCCATTGCTGCTGCCAGGAGGCAGCAGGGTCGCAGCAGTGTCTGTGGAGGCAAACGGCCGCGGAGTAGAGCACCAGCTCCACTGCAGCCTACCACCACGGCCAGTAGTGGTGCCGGTGTGCACGGAGGAAGTAGCAGTCAGCCAGTGAGGAGTAGCGGGGGCAAAGTTTCCTACTCGGCGGTGTGGCAATTTTTCGTCAAGCCGCCCGAGGAAGTAAACATAGCCGTATGTCGACTATGTGGCCAGAAAGTCAAGCGTGGCCAGGGGGCCCATGTTGGGACTACAGCGTTGCGTCAGCATATGCAGCGTCGCCATTAGGTGGCCTGGGAAAACCGTGATAAAGATACGGCGGTTCTGCCTGCCCCAGCCCAGGGTTCCATTTTGTCATAGGGTGCTGGCAGATTACGGGCCTCCCATAGGTGCCGCCAGGCCCCAAATCGGCCATGGGCCCCCATACCGCCTGGTCACGCTGCTGCTGAGCCCACAGTGTGACCTGGGTCCCTGTACGGCCTCCCATTGCTTCCACTCTGCCATGTGCCACTTTGAGGTCTCCTCACACTCCTGTGGTTTTCCATTTTGACATAGGTTGCTGGCAGATTACAGGCCTTCCATAGGTGCCGCCAGGCCCCAAATCGGCCATGGGCCCCCGTACCGCCTGGTCACGCTGCTGCTGGTCCCACAGTGTGACCTGGGTCCCTGTACGGCCTCCCATTGCTTCCACTCTGCCATGTGCCACTTTGAGGTATCCTCACACTCCTGTGGTTTTCCATTTTGACATAGGTTGCTGGCAGATTACAGGCCTCCCATAGGTGCCGCCAGGCCCCAAATCGGCCATGGGCCCCCGTACCGCCTGGTCACGCTGCTGCTGGGCTCACAGTGTGACCTGGGTCCCTGTACGGCCTCCCATTGCTTCCACTCTGCCATGTGTCACTTTGAGGTCTCCTCACACTCCTGTGCTTTTCCATTTTGACATAGGTTGCTGGCAGATTACAGGCCTCCCATAGGTGCCGCCAGGCCCCAAATCGGCCATGGGCCCCCGTACCGCCTGGTCACGCTGCTGCTGAGCCCACAGTGTGACCTGGGTCCCTGTACGGCCTCCCATTGCTTCCACTCTGCCATGTGTCACTTTGAGGTCTCCTCACACTCCTGTGCTTTTCCATTTTGACATAGGTTGCTGGCAGATTACAGGCCTCCCATAGGTGCCGCCAGGCCCCAAATCGGCCATGGGCCCCCGTACCGCCTGGTCACGCTGCTGCTGAGCCCACAGTGTGACCTGGGTCCCTGTACGGCCTCCCATTGCTTCCACTCTGCCATGTGCCACTTTGAGGTCTCCTCACACTCCTGCGGTTTTACATTTTGACATAGGTTGCTGGCAGATTACAGGCCTCCCATAGGTGCCGCCAGGCCCCAAATCGGCCATGGGCCCCCGTACCGCCTGGTCACGCTGCTGCTGGTCCCACAGTGTGACCTAGGTCCCTGTACGGCCTCCCATTGCTTCCACTCTGCCATGTGCCACTTTCAGGTCTCCTCACACACTGCTGTTGTGTTGAATTTTTTGATATAGGGTGCTGGCAGATTACGGGCCTCCCATAGCTGCTGCCAGGCCCCTAATCTGCCATGGGCCCCTATATACCGCCTCCTCATGCTGCTGCCAAGTCCAGAGTCTCTCATGGGTCCCTGTACGGCCTCCCATTGCTGCTGCCAGGAGGCAGCAGGGTCGCATCAGTGTCTGTGGAGGCAAACGGCCACGGAGTAGAGCACCAGCTCCACTGCAGCCTACCACCACGGCCAGTAGTGGTGCCGGTGTGCACGGAGGAAGTAGCAGTCAGCCAGTGAGGAGTAGCGGGGGCAAAGTTTCCTACTCGGCGGTGTGGCAATTTTTCGTCAAGCCGCCCGAGGAAGTAAACATAGCCGTATGTCGACTATGTGGCCAGAAAGTCAAGCGTGGCCAGGGGGCCCATGTTGGGACTACAGCGTTGCGTCAGCATATGCAGCGTCGCCATTCGGTGGCCTGGGAAAACCGTGATAAAGATACGGCGGTTCTGCCTGCCCCAGCCCAGGGTTCCATTTTGTCATAGGGTGCTGGCAGATTACGGGCCTCCCATAGGTGCCGCCAGGCCCCAAATCGGCCATGGGCCCCCGTACCGCCTGGTCACGCTGCTGCTGAGCCCACAGTGTGACCTGGGTCCCTGTACGGCCTCCCATTGCTCCCACTCTGCCATGTGCCACTTTGAGGTCTCCTCACACTCCTGTGCTTTTCCATTTTGACATAGGTTGCTGGCAGATTACAGGCCTCCCATAGGTGCCGCCAGGCCCCAAATCGGCCATGGGCCCCCGTACCGCCTGGTCACGCTGCTGCTGAGCCCACAGTGTGACCTGGGTCCCTGTACGGCCTCCCATTGCTTCCACTCTGCCATGTGTCACTTTGAGGTCTCCTCACACTCCTGTGCTTTTCCATTTTGACATAGGTTGCTGGCAGATTACAGGCCTCCCATAGGTGCCGCCAGGCCCCAAATCGGCCATGGGTCCCCGTACCGCCTGGTCACGCTGCTGCTGGTCCCACAGTGTGACCTAGGTCCCTGTACGGCCTCCCATTGCTTCCACTCTGCCATGTGCCACTTTCAGGTCTCCTCACACACTGCTGTTGTGTTGAATTTTTTGACATAGGGTGCTGGCAGATTACGGGCCTCCCATAGGTGCTGCCAGGCCCCTAATCTTCCATGGGCCCCTATATACCGCCTCCTCATGCTGCTGCCAAGTCCAGAGTCTCTCATGGGTCCCTGTACGGCCTCCCATTGCTGCTGCCAGGAGGCAGCAGGGTCGCAGCAGTGTCTGTGGAGGCAAACGGCCACGGAGTAGAGCACCAGCTCCACTGCAGCCTACCACCACGGCCAGTAGTGGTGCCGGTGTGCACGGAGGAAGTAGCAGTCAGCCAGTGAGGAGTAGCGGGGGCAAAGTTTCCTACTCGGCGGTGTGGCAATTTTTCGTCAAGCCGCCCGAGGAAGTAAACATAGCCGTATGTCGACTATGTGGCCAGAAAGTCAAGCGTGGCCAGGGGGCCCATGTTGGGACTACAGCGTTGCGTCAGCATATGCAGCGTCGCCATTCGGTGGCCTGGGAAAACCGTGATAAAGATACGGCGGTTCTGCCTGCCCCAGCCCAGGGTTCCATTTTGTCATAGGGTGCTGGCAGATTACGGGCCTCCCATAGGTGCCGCCAGGCCCCAAATCGGCCATGGGCCCCCGTACCGCCTGGTCACGCTGCTGCTGAGCCCACAGTGTGACCTGGGTCCCTGTACGGCCTCCCATTGCTTCCACTCTGCCATGTGCCACTTTGAGGTCTCCTCACACTCCTGTGCTTTTCCATTTTGACATAGGTTGCTGGCAGATTACAGGCCTCCCATAGGTGCCGCCAGGCCCCAAATCGGCCATGGGCCCCCGTACCGCCTGGTAACGCTGCTGCTGAGCCCACAGTGTGACCTGGGTCCCTGTACGGCCTCTTATTGCTTCCACTCTGCCATGTGTCACTTTGAGGTCTCCTCACACTCCTGTGCTTTTCCATTTTGACATAGGTTGCTGGCAGATTACAGGCCTTCCATAGGTGCCGCCAGGCCCCAAATCGGCCATGGGCCCCCGTACCGCCTGGTCACGCTGCTGCTGGTCCCACAGTGTGACCTGGGTCCCTGTACGGCCTCCCATTGCTTCCACTCTGCCATGTGTCACTTTGAGGTCGCCTCACACTCCTGTGCTTTTCCATTTTGACATAGGTTGCTGGCAGATTACAGGCCTCCCATAGGTGCCGCCAGGCCCCAAATCGGCCATGGGCCCCCGTACCGCCTGGTCACGCTGCTGCTGGTCCCACAGTGTGACCTGGGTCCCTGTACGGCCTCCCATTGCTTCCACTCTGCCATGTGTCACTTTGAGGTCTCCTCACACTCCTGTGCTTTTCCATTTTGACATAGGTTGCTGGCAGATTACAGGCCTTCCATAGGTGCCGCCAGGCCCCAAATCGGCCATGGGCCCCCGTACCGCCTGGTCACGCTGCTGCTGGGCCCACAGTGTGACCTGGGTCCCTGTACGGCCTCCCATTGCTTCCACTCTGCCATGTGCCACTTTGAGGTCTCCTCACACTCCTGTGCTTTTCCATTTTGACATAGTTTGCTGGCAGATTACAGGCCTCCCATAGGTGCCGCCAGGCCCCAAATCGGCCATGGGCCCCCGTACCGCCTGGTCACGCTGCTGCTGAGCCCACAGTGTGACCTGGGTCCCTGTACGGCCTCCCATTGCTTCCACTCTGCCATGTGCCACTTTGAGGTCTCCTCACACTCCTGTGGTTTTCCATTTTGACATAGGTTGCTGGCAGATTACTGGCCTCCCATAGGTGCCGCCAGGCCCCAAATCGGCCATGGGCCCCCGTACCGCCTGGTCACGCTGCTGCTGAGCCCACAGTGTGACCTGGGTCCCTGTACGGCCTCCCATTGCTTCCACTCTGCCATGTGCCACTTTGAGGTCTCCTCACACTCCTGTGCTTTTCCATTTTGACATAGGTTGCTGGCAGATTACAGGCCTTCCATAGGTGCCGCCAGGCCCCAAATCGGCCATGGGCCCCCGTACCGCCTGGTCACGCTGCTGCTGGGCTCACAGTGTGACCTGGGTCCCTGTACGGCCTCCCATTGCTTCCACTCTGCCATGTCCCACTTTGAGGTCTCCTCACACTCCTGTGCTTTTCCATTTTGACATAGGTTGCTGGCAGATTACAGGCCTCCCATAGGTGCCGCCAGGCCCCAAATCGGCCATTGGCCCCCGTACCGCCTGGTCACGCTGCTGCTGAGCCCACAGTGTGACCTGGGTCCCTGTACGGCCTCCCATTGCTTCCACTCTGCCATGTGTCACTTTGAGGTCTCCTCACACTCCTGTGCTTTTCCATTTTGACATAGGTTGCTGGCAGATTACAGGCCTCCCATAGGTGCCGCCAGGCCCCAAATCGGCCATGGGCCCCCGTACCGCCTGGTCACGCTGCTGCTGAGCCCACAGTGTGACCTGGGTCCCTGTACGGCCTCCCATTGCTTCCACTCTGCCATGTGCCACTTTGAGGTCTCCTCACACTCCTGCGGTTTTACATTTTGACATAGGTTGCTGGCAGATTACAGGCCTCCCATAGGTGCCGCCAGGCCCCAAATCGGCCATGGGCCCCCGTACCGCCTGGTCACGCTGCTGCTGGTCCCACAGTGTGACCTAGGTCCCTGTACGGCCTCCCATTGCTTCCACTCTGCCATGTGCCACTTTCAGGTCTCCTCACACACTGCTGTTGTGTTGTATTTTTTGACATAGGGTGCTGGCAGATTACGGGCCTCCCATAGCTGCTGCCAGGCCCCTAATCTGCCATAGGCCCCTATATACCGCCTCCTCATGCTGCTGCCAAGTCCAGAGTCTCTCATGGGTCCCTGTACGGCCTCCCATTGCTGCTGCCAGGAGGCAGCAGGGTCGCAGCAGTGTCTGTGGAGGCAAACGGCCACGGAGTAGAGCACCAGCTCCACTGCAGCCTACCACCACGGCCAGTAGTGGTGCCGGTGTGCACGGAGGAAGTAGCAGTCAGCCAGTGAGGAGTAGCGGGGGCAAAGTTTCCTACTCGGCGGTGTGGCAATTTTTCGTCAAGCCGCCCGAGGAAGTAAACATAGCCGTATGTCGACTATGTGGCCAGAAAGTCAAGCGTGGCCAGGGGGCCCATGTTGGGACTACAGCGTTGCGTCAGCATATGCAGCGTCGCCATTCGGTGGCCTGGGAAAACCGTGATAAAGATACTGCGGTTCTGCCTGCCCCAGCCCAGGGTTCCATTTTGTCATAGGGTGCTGGCAGATTACGGG